>NC_073692.1:70715359-70737359 GCF_029784155.1 Uranotaenia lowii | reverse complement strand
CTGAACAGCATAGTTAAATATAGCTCAGTCTTCGGTCAGTGCAGTTACAATACAGGAGCGATGTGTGAAACTAATGTTGCAAGTTTTGGGTTTGTTTGATATAAGTTGTGTTTCAAAATGTTAACAGTTGTTCGACGAAGATAGAATGTATCGAATAGTAAGGATCTTACTTTGCGTTCTGTTAGCCGCATCTCAGGTTCTAATTCAACACGCGTCAGATGTTTTTGCGCGACGAGGAAGTAAGCTCTAGTAACGAAATTGCGGTGATTGATAACGAAAACATTGTTTACATTGTATTTTTGTGGCGTTTATAGGAATAACGAAACCCGACACCTCCATTATCGATCTTGACACCAATGTAACCTTCTTCCTGCTCGAATGCACGCTGGACAACTTTTTGGTGGGCAGTAGTGACATCAGCATGTTGGAAATCAACCAAACTAAGAATGGCGTGAATCGCAAAATAGAAACACAGGTATCAATATTCAATTGGAAGTCACGTAAACATTGTTTTCATCGAACAGTCAGCTGGCATTTGAGTTCTATCAGATGTGTAAAACTTTGAATAAAGCACATTTTACTGTGCAAAACAGTTGTAATCTTCTGCCGATGAGCCCAGACTTGAACGTACTTGTATCGTCTGGCTGCCGTTCCTCAACGGTCAATTAATATCGTTTAACCTGGTCAATCCATGATTGCAAATGCATACTTACAGTGTTACAGTTTAGACAGAATAAATGTAAAGAGAAAGTACCGGTTGATGTGACCTACTGAACCGAATTCTTTTAAATGGAAATTTCATTGTCATGGCTTTTGATTTTCCAACTAGGCGTAAACGTGTTAAGAAACAGTTAATAATATAAGATATTTTTTTATGGAAGTTAAATTTCAAAACGATACCTGTAAAGAAAATAAGAGATATGTAGTTAAAATTTTTTGAACAAAAGCAAGTTATGAAAAAACTTAAATCCTGATTCAAATAAATTACATTCCTGGTTTTTTTGCACTCAAGAATGTACTTGCTTAGTCCCTTTCATAGCAATTGTTTTATGCAATTTATGATCCCACTTGCAATGTCAATCGATCGCTAAACCCACATCCCGTTTTTAATGTCAAAATCGCAATGCACTGAGCGTAGAGATTTGCAATTGAACACATCCACTTCTGAACGGAGTCTTCCGTCAATAAACAAATCAGCCACTAGGTACCTACTGCACAGAAAGATCGTGCTTGCCTTGAGCGATTTCTCTTCTCCATCTTGCTGCACCTCACAGTTCTTCGCCGGCTAGCTAGTTGTTCTATGAATCACTAATTCTAAATTTATTGAACTTAGATACGCCCCGACTTCGGAAGCGCTGGTGCCTCCTCTGAGGGGTACCTCCTCTGAGGGCGATAAGACAAAATAAGTAAACAAAATAAACCATACCTCATAAATTTCTTAAAAACATTTATAAAACATCTATTATATCAAGTTATTTTAAGAAGAGAAATCACCGTGAGTTTGCTTTATGAAATTAATTTGCGGCTTTATCGGTGAGGGTTAAAGAGTTGAAATGAAAGACGGATAGAATATCAGAAGAAAATTCTAAGGTGGTGAAAAGAGCGAAGAGCATTTGAAATAGAAGCTTGACCACATACTAAATTCTTTGTCCCACACCAATAAACTGTATTGAAGAAGTAGTACCCAATAGAGAAGGCACTACGTTTTTCGGTACAGTTAATTATGGATGGTTCGAGCTCACCGATAAAGCCGCAAATTAATTTCATAAAACTAACTCACGGTGCACAGTGGGCCAGGAACCACACTTTTGCGGTCAAAATTGACTGCAGGCCAGAGGCTTCGTTGTAGCTCATTGGTGTCTTCGACAAAGTTACTCGGCTATATTTGCGCTATCTATTGATGGATTTGAATTAGTTCTATTTTTCTCCGCAAGGTGGCGCCAAAATCTAACTTTTTACAGAAGCAAGATACAGGTATGGTTTCTTCTACAAAGTTGTTCATTATACCTTTTACATCAACTTTGTAGAACACTGTTAAGCTCTATGTTGTGTACGTAACTTGCAAAAGTAATAATTTAAGGAAACCTTGCAAAAAAACGGTTTTTTCACCTATTTTTGTGTTTAGCTATACAATACCTCAAATTTCCACAGTATTCGATTGGAATAGACTTAAATGAGATATTCTAGTGGAAAACTTATTCGTTTCGCCGATTTTTTCTGTCAAAATTGCAAAAAATTGGTTAAAATTATACATTTTTCAAATTGCAATAACTTGCTTGCGAGCAGTTTAGCGCACCTAATTTTTCGAGAAATGACAGCTGTGATTATGATCTAAAAGCATGTAAAAAATGTCGGTGGGTTCTCGTGGGTTCCTTTCCAAATGATTCAATAAAGTTGGTAGATTTTCAATACAAATCAACATATTTTAAGACCTTTTTCAAAGAAAACATCCACATTACTCGTAGAAAAGTCGAATTTTCGTCGTTTTATTATTGCTTTAGTCCATTGCGATGCTTAATTAAGCGATTAAGCACATTTGGTAAAATTTATTAAAAAAAATAAAATATTATTTAAAAAGTTTTTATTTAAATTAATTTTTGAAAATTTTTATTTTTTTTTCTAATTATATTAAAAGTGCGAAAAATGTGCTGAATTATTTATTCAAGCAGCAACTCCAATAATTGAACGATGAAAATTCGACTTTTCTACGAGAAATTCGGATGTTTTCTTTGAAAAAGGTCTTAAAATATGTGGATTTGTATTGAAAACTTACCAACTTTATTAAATCATTTGGCGAGGAACCCACGAGAACCCACCGACATTTTTTACATGCTTTTAGATCATAATCACAGCGGTCACTTCTCGAAAAATGAGGTGCGCTAAACTGCTCGCAAGCAAGTTATTGCAATTTGAAAAATGTATAATTTTAACCAATTTTTTGCAATTTTGACAGAAAAAATCGGCGAAACGAATAAGATTTCCACTAGAATATCTCATTTAAGTCTATTCCAATCGAATACTGTGGAAATTTGAGGTATTGTATAGCTAAACACAAAAATAGGTGAAAAAACCGTTTTTTTTTGCAAGGTTTCCTTAAATTATTATTTTTGCAAGTTACGTACACAACATAGAGCTTAACAATGTTCTACAAAGTTGATGTAAAAGGTATAATGAACAACTTTGTAGAAGAAACCATGCATGCATCTTGCTTCTGTAAAAAGTTAGATTTTGGCGCCACCATGCGGAGAAAAATAGAACTAATTCAAATCCATCAATAGATAGCGCAAATATAGTCGAGTAACTTTGTAGAAGACACCAATGAGCTACAACGAAGCCTCTGGCCTGCAGTCAATTTTGACCGCAAAAGTGTGGTTCCTGGCCCACTGTGCGGTGATTTCTCTTCTTAAAATAATAAAAATAATTCGGCTATAAAAAAATCAATTACAAAACATCGTTCAAATAATCGAAAAAAGTTAGGCCAAGATTTCTGACCGTTGACCGTAGGCGACAACTCAATCCAGTTGGAACTTGCGCACAAAACGAAAATAAGAAATCTACCTAGCCATCGATCGAACGAAAACGCACAATAGAAGAATTAACAGAGCAACCACATACTAAATTTTTTGTCCGTTCGACACAGACGGCGGCAACGCTATTCAAACCGTATGGAGCACATCTCTCAGATTTCCCCTTTGTTTCCCCTCGTTTTGACAGATTTAAGCTTTTTTCCTCAGATTTAAGCTTTCATCTCCTATGCTCTCAAGGCAAAAAAAAGCTTAAATCTGAGGAAAAAAAGCTTAAAAACGAGATTCACGACCACTTATTTAAAAGATGTTGGTCACACGATACATAGACAAATCGTGTAACGTTGCCTCCCTCTGGTTCGACACATGTGCATTCACATGGCGGTCGAACCATCCATAATTAACTGTATCGAAAAACGTAGTGCCTTCTCTATTGGGTACTACTTCTCCAATACAGTTAATTGGTGTGGGACAAAGAATTTAGTATGTGGTCAAGCTTCTATTTCAAATGCTCTTCGCTCTTTTCACCACCTTAGAATTTTCTTCTGATATTCTATCCGTCTTTCATTTCAACTCTTTAACCCTCACCGATAAAGCCGCAAATTAATTTCATAAATTATATCAAATTTTAAATGAATTTATCAATACCTGATTTTTTTAACAACTCAGGTAAATATTACATTCACCGATATAACCGTCGAAATTATAAAAAAAAACAAATCATCGGTGATAAACTTATAATTCAAAGAGAAGGTAATTAATTTATATGTTACTTTAATTTGTCGGCCTTAGCGGTGAAAAGTGATGTCCTTTTAAGTAGGGACATCTAAAGCTTATGAAATTTTATAGGTGGATAGAAGGTTAGATGAAAATGAAAGATGTTGAAAATGAGCGGGTAAAATTGATTTAGAAGCATATCATCATATATCAAATTTTTGTTCCTCACGGGCCTACTACTATTAAGCAGTAGATACAGATAGAGTTGCATCTACCACCACACATTAGTAGGCCAATGTGTGGTGGTAGATGCAACTCTATCTGTATCTACTGCTTCATAGTAGTATACCCGTGAGGAACAAAAATTTGATATGTGATTATATGCTTCTAAATAAATTTTACCCGCTCATTTTCAACATCTTTCATTTTCATCTAACCTTCTATCCACCTATAAAATTTCATAAGCTTTAGATGTCCCTACTAAAAAGGACATCACTTTTCACCGCTAAGGCCGACAAATTAAAGTAACATACAAACATAACGGTGGTTAATCTCTTCATTAAAAATAATTAATTTAGTTTTTCAAATTGACCTTCCTTTTATACTTTTCAAAATTTGGAATTGGACCCAGTGATTTTTAAGTTCAATTTCCGCTTCGCTGCGGAATAAATCCGAGGCGGGACGCTTCGGATTTATTTTGCAGCGAAGCGGAAAATGAACGGTAATGAATTTTTTTCTTGCTGGGAATCAGTGGTTTGGATTCTGTAGAGTCGTCTTAGGGTACAAACTTACAAACACAGTGAGCGCGAAGCGAATTGCGAATGTTGCGAGAATGTTTATTCACCGGATGAACTTCGCAAGTTCATTTTTAAAGGCCAGCTACAGTGCACGCGAATTGCGAAGCTGTTTAACACTGAAAAAAAAACCTACGATGTTTAGCAAAAATTATTCAAACGTGGAAAAAACTTAGCAAATTTGTTTGCAGAATCCAAATTATGAAGACAAATCTTAAGGAAATAAATAAAAATACTCGATGCCTGCCGGCTGGAAAAAACATTTTTGACGCCATTTTGAAATCCAAGATGGCGGATTCCATCTAACTCAAAAATGCTTTGCGAGGGATGTGTTGGCTGCAGTTGACCTAGACTACATATTCGAGTTATACTCTTTCCTTAAAGCTATCGATCTTCGTGTATAATTTTCTCTTCCCTTTCTTTTTTTCTTTCCTCAACTATGTTAGTTTTTAGTTATAAATTGGAAATACAATAACGAGAGTTTGTCTCCTCAAAACCAGCGATACAAGCCGTTTCAAATAAACGAACTAATAAAAAAAAATCAAAACGCTTTAAATGACTGAAAATCGCATGAAACTCCCACCACAATTGATGAAATAAATCGATTAGTAGAAGTCGAATTTCGTTGTCTGACTCGAAATTCAATATGGCAGCTTCCGCTCAACTATAAAATATTATAATTGAATCTAACAAAACTATGACAAAAATATAACAAAGTTATGAAAAAAATATCACAATATTATGAGGAAAAAATTACAAACTCTGACAAAACTGTGAAAAAAATTTGACAAAAATATGAGAAAAACATAGCAAAAATTTGATAAATTTGGCAATAAAATGATAAAGCCATGACCAGAATATGCAAAAAATCATTAAAATATGACAGATTACAGTATTTTGACAATAAAATGACAAAAAATTTACAGTAATGATAAAACTTGGAAAAAAACTTTGACAAAAAATTGAAAACATTATGGAAAATATGACAAATGTGATGAAAACATGACAACTATAATAGCACTAGTTTACAAAGTTTAAAAAAAATCGTGAACTTGATTAACTGACCAACATTTTTAATGTAAAATCGGGCGCTGAATTCGAAAATGAAATTCAAAAAAATCTCAGTAGAACCGTTTTTGAGCTATGCTCCAAATATGAAATTTCGAAAAAATTAAAAAAGTTCTTGTACTTAGATTAAAATATCTCGGACGGCATAACAGTAATTTGAAATCCTTTTTTTGCATATTAAAGGTGATGAGGTTTTCTATCGATCATCTGAACACTGTTTTTGCGTTTGACCAACAGTATTGTTGATATTAGTGACTTTATGAGACAAAAAATTATAAAAAACGCATTTTTTTAGAGAAAAATTTGTTTCAACGAAGGTTTTAGACTCGATGGTAGCATTTAAAAAATCTGATTTTCTTTTGCGCTTGAATGTCAATTTAAAACAAAGATTTCAAGTGGTTATTTATCAAAATCGGTTGAAAATTGAAGAAGTTATGGCTACTTTACCATAACTGAAAATTTTGGAGTTTTTAATAATTTAACGAACCGCAGTACACTTATCATAGTATAGGAAGAATGAAACATGATAAATCTCACTCGCTCCAAGTCAAAATTATTTATTAGCTTACCAGAAGGTCACATGCCAAGTTTCAGGAAGATCTGACCATAGGGAGGGGTTGCTTAAGTCTCAAACGTCAATTAAATTTTGAGGTATTTTGCTCGGAACTAACGAAAAATACTGGTTTTTCATCAATAACTTTTTTCGTTCCTAGCTGATTGTTTTTTATGGTTGATTTTCTTAAAGCCTAAATAAAGACAAATATTTCACCTGAAGACTGTAACTCGATTGGATTTGAAACAGAAAAGTTATTGCGGTTCAAAGGCCGCAAATTTTGTCCAACACGCAATGAGTACTTTTTACCCATTGCGTTTTATACGACAATTTTTGACCAAAATACAATCTTTGAACCGCAATAACTTTTCTGTTTCAAATCCAATCGAGTTACAGTCTTCAGGTGAAATATTTGTCTCAACTTAGGCTTTAAGAAAATCAACCATAAAAAACAATCAGCTAGGGATGAAGAAAGTTATTGATGAAAACCAGTATTTTTCGTTCCTTCCGAGCAAAATACCTCAAAATTTAATTGACGTTTGAGACTTAAGCAACCCCTCCCTATGGTCAGATCTTCCTGAAACTTGGCATGTGACCTTCTGGTAAGCTAATAAATAATTTTGACTTGGAGCGAGTGAGATTTATCATGTTTCATTCTTCCTATACTATGATAAGTGTACTGCGGTTCGTTAAATTATTAAAAACTCCAAAATTTTCAGTTATGGTAAAGTAGCCATAACTTCTTCAATTTTCAACCGATTTTGATAAATAACCACTTGAAATCTTTGTTTTAAATTGATATTCAAGCGCAAAAGAAAATCAGATTTTTTAAATGCTACCATCGAGTCTAAAACCTTCGTTGAAACAAAATTTTCTCTAAAAAAATGCGTTTTTTATAATTTTTTTTCTTATAAAGTCACTAATATCAACAATACTGTTGGTCAAACGCAAAAACAGTGTTCAGATGATCGATAGAACACTTAATCACCTTCAATATGCACAAGAGGGATTTCAAATTACTGTTATGCCGTTCGAGATATTTTAATCTAAGTACAAGAACTTTTTTAATTTTTTCGATATTTCATATTTGGAGCATAGCTCAAAAACGGTTCTACTGAGATTTTTTTGAATTTCATTTTCGAATTCAGCGCCCGATTTTACATTGGAAATGACCTTCAGTTTACTGAGTTCAAAAATGCTGTAAACTAGTGTAGCTAATGAAAAAAGGGCAAATATGTCAAAATTTAGCAATAAAATGATAGAAGTCTGACAATACTTCGACAAACATATTACAAATGTGATAAAGATTTTTGTCAGTTTTTGTCATGATTTTGTAATTTTTCATTTGTCGCATTTTTGTCTTATTTCTGTCAGATTTTTTCAATTTGCTTGACAAATTTTGTTTCATAGTTTTGTCTTTTTTTTTGGTTTGCTTATAGCCGTTTCACATCTTCTCTTTTTGTAATTTACGACTTTTATCAACGATGCAGTTGGCGGAGAATTACTGAAAAACTTATCCGGTACAACTTTGTTCGATTTTTATCGTATTTGTCATATTTTCGTTACATATTTTCCATTTTTTTTTTTAAATTTTTGTTGCTTTTTGTTAAACCTTTGGTTTTTTACTGTCGTATTTTGTCAGTTTTTTGACAATGATTTTGTCAGAATTCTGTTATATTTTTATCTCATTCTTCATAATTTTGTCAGAACTTGGTCATATTTTAACCTATTTTTCTTATTTTTTCTTTTTCATTTTAATGACATATTTTCACCACCTTTGTCAATTTTATTTATAGTTTTATCATACATTTGTCAGGTTTTTTGTGCTTTTATTGTTTTTTTTTTGTAATTATATCATATTTGCAAATTTTTTGACATACATTTGCTCTTATACTAGTTCTGTCAGGTTTTTGTCATTTTATTGTCAAATTTTGATCATAATTTTGTCACATTTGCTAAAATTTTTCACATATTTCATATATTTGTCGTATTTTATTCAAAGTTTTGTCATTTTTCACTTTTTCGTTTGTCAATTTTTTTGTCATAGTTCTTTCCGATTTTTGTCATTTGATTTTCAAATTTTAGTAAAAGTTGTTCGTATATTTTGGTCACAGTTTTGTAATATTTTAGTCATTATTTTGTCTTATTTTTGATTTTTATAACATAAGTCATATTTGTGTACATTACTTTCAGTGATTTTTGTGAGTTTGTGTACATTATTTTTAATGCTTTTTCAGATTTTGTACATTTTTGTTAAATTTGGGGTTAAAATAGGTTTGTCAGATTTTGTCTATCACCTCTTGTTTTGGTAATATGGAGTTTATAAGTTTAAAAATGAATAAGTTTTGAGTGAAACTAATCATTGATAATCGATCTACAAATCTACCCGAAAGAAATTAACTGATTCTGAATATAATTATTATACTTTATTCAATTCAGGATGAATATTTTTATGATGATGATGATGATGATGAAGTATCCTTAAAAGATAAATTCTAAAGATTTAAAATTTTTCAAATCAAGCATTTCTGACATTATTGAGAAAATTTAAAAAAAGTTTTATTTCATTTAACAAATTTGTTGAAATTTGCTAAACGATTTGAGACCTTCAAAGTGGTATGAGTGACAAAATGGTCGATTTTGAGGTAATGATGCTAAACGATTTTTCAAATTTCAAACTTTAGTTGATGATTATTTCGGATTCATAAAATTTTATTTACACACTTTTAAATTGGAAGTAAAAATAAAAATTCTTTAAGAGTATATGGAAAAAGGCCAAACAAAATAATTTAAAAGCGTGTTTTTTTTTTCTAGAAATAAGCTGTTATACACTTATACTCCTTTTTTGGCTTCAAGGGTCCCATTTGATTTTTGTTTTAAAAAATATTTAAAATTTCATTTGAAAACCTATTATTTTACAAAGTTGGAAAAAGTAAACAAATTAGAAATTTCTATAAATTGTTTTATGCAGAAGACAAAATTACCTGCGGTCTTGGGGAATGTTGATAAATACCTTTATTTTAATATGTTATGAAGTATTTTAAAGTTATGTTAGAAAAATGCAGAAAAATCTTAAATAATTTTAATCTTATTCCAAAATATTAAAAGCACTAAAATTAATCAAAATTAGCTCTTCAATTCTTTGCACCCTTGTGAATTTTGTGGTCTTGGGTAATTTTTCAAAACCTTTTTGAATGAGGAGCTGAGCGTTTCGAAGAACAAAAAATACAAATTAAAATCGAGGCTAAAATTGTTTTTTTTAAGAATATTTCATATAAGCATAAAATTTGTAATGATATACTGATATAATGATATACTGTAATGATACACTTCTCAATAAAACCCAATTTTAAAGACGAGGTAGGGTTTTTGTGTGTCAAGATTTGAGTTTCTATGAAAAAGGTTTATTTAATTGCAAATCGAAATTGACAATCATATGTCATATCATATATCATACATAATATATCATATAGATAGGCCTAGAGTGAGGAAAGGACCAAACGCTGCCGAAGGCGAGCAAATTTGCTGTCATGTTTTTTAACACTTATTTTTAAACTCCCTTTGGGACCAAGTAATTTCACGTTTCTTCATTGCTTGAATTGAAAATTTTACTTGGAAAAAAATATTTTTATTGTATTTACCAACTTTAGGTAACATAACAAGCCTTTTATATATTAAATCAGCGAGAATGGTTTCGCGAGAAGTAATACGAACTTTACCCAAAATTTTAAGAAAAGCATGGAAACTTTCGATTATCTAAAACTAATCGTGCTCCGACTTGTTAAACCATTTTTGACGGTCGCCATGCAAAGCGAAGCATTAAAGTACACAATATTCGAAAAGCCTTTCTAAAATACTTTAGACATCCGTAGTTGGACACATTTTTTTTTTCAAATCTACAAATGCTGCAGTAGTTAGTCCATCGTCATTAGGTTCACATTAAATTGCATGTTTTAGTTCATGCTTCCTAATTTTGTCATGCATTACAGGTGAACGGCGTAAACTCGAAACTAGCAAAAATAGATCTCACCAACGAAACGGAACTGTGTGGCGTCAATCGTTACTTTTGCTTCTACAAGGATAAGCCAGTGGTCGAACCAAAAAGTGTTTACGTTGGCAGAAAAGCTCGCATGGTCTCCGAAGATGATATCCTGTGTATATCGGAAAATCGAAAGTATCTGACGTGTGATTTTACCGCAATCGAGTACTGTGATCTACCTACTATTTACACCCTTTCGGTGGCCCGATCAGGATCGCTGTGTGCGCTGCATTACAGCAAGGACCTTAATCTGTGGCGATTCAATAGTTCAACAAAGCGCTGTGAATATCAATCGGCGCATAAGGAAATCACGATGAAATTGGAGTCGGAGAACAAATTTGGGAAAACTGCGATGAATTTCACTATCAACAATTACGATTTGCTTCGACCGGGCTTGATAGAAAACTTTAAAATTTTTGAAATTACTACTCGAAGTGTTTTGGTTGAGTGGAGTCTTCCTAAAAGTCCGATGGACGCTCATCGTTTGTTTGAATTCCAGTTCAGGTTAGCTTCGGAACTTGTTCGAGAAACAAGTTTATTTCAAAACTTCACTTTCTCCAGTGATCAAAAACAAACTCATACGATCGAAGATCTACTTCCTTTCACGAGATACAAACTTCAAATTAGAAGCAGATTGGCCCTGCCGAAGGCGAGGAATTTCGAAGATGTCTATTGGTCGGATTGGGTAAGCACCGTTTTCGCGACGGAAGCATGTGCACCGGAACTGGCACCACTGATGATTCCTGGCGGCTATAGCATTAGAAAGCGGATCAACAACCGAATTACGGTGGATGTTTATTGGAAGGGAGTTCCGGAACAGTTCTGGAACGGACCCGAATTCGGTTACGATGTGGAAGCCATTTCGAGCAGTGGTGTTAGGTGAGTACTTGCAAGTTGCAAAGTCCTATCGGTTGATTTTTTTTCTATCAATGTGTAAAATGACAAAACAAGATGTTGCAGTATTAAACGTCATTTTACGCAATGTCGTACATGAGACTTTATTTTAAATCATTTTAAAGTTCTATAACAAGTACAAACAAATATGATTATAAACAGTCTGGTTCCACTTAGTGCTCTAAAATTAGATTCCTTTTAATATAAATACTTGTTTCATAATAAAACTGCACAACGCGCATTTGATTTAATCAACGAACGTTACCACACTAAACCTATTTGAATTTCAAGAAATATGTAACGAGATGTCAAATAAATAATATCGCTTTTATTTTATTACCGAGAATGTCAATCAAAATCTCTGAATAAGTAGAAGAGGCATCAATGTCGTTCGTAATTAAAACAGTTCCCAGTTCATTGTTTTAGCAGGCGGAAAAAAATATTTATGTTGCATCTACACGCACTTTGTGCGAGTATCTGAACTGTGATTCGATCTAAACTTCTTCAGCCCTCGCTAATCAGAGTAACTTAATTATCTACATATGTATGAAAGAATGACACAATGAAGTTCGTTTGTAAAACCATGCCATGTTATTGTAGGCGTGTCAGCTGAAAATTATGCAACAAACAGCACGTGCTTAAGCATCAAAACTTAGTGGCGCCACGAGCAAGAGTCAAAATAAACAACGACTTCCACTATTTTTTTTTTACTTTAAAACGTTTATTAGGTGCTAGGTGTTAAAAAATGCTTCTGAATGCTCTTGGAATCTTACGATCCCCGAATGTAGCACGGTGCGATATATACGAGTCCAACATTCGCTGATCCACAGCCCGAGCACGATCAGGTTGGCTCTGAAACTGGGACAGATCCTTGACAGCTACATGTCTACTAGTACCCCAGTTTCCAACACTAATTTCTCAGAGACTTTTTGCATAAGCTGCTTTCAGGTGGTATGTTGGGCAATTAATTAAATGTAAATTCGAGAGACATACTGATTCCTTACACATTTGTTTCTGAATGTCAGCCTGGCACTGTCTTTTTGATTCATCAAGTAGTATAGGGTTATCAAACTGGATTTACAGATTCTCGAAATCAGATCTGATATCTGAGGTGTAGTAACCGATTCGAATCTAACACGTATGGGTCAGTTCTTCGAACTCCGGTTGTTCGTAGAAGATTCCTTGACAATATTGTTGCAAAATTTCCAGTGAAATGTGTGGAAGCTAAATAGACTCCCGCACATATCTTAGAGACACTCCTTCGCAATGGGACGCAAAATCGTTACTTACTTTTTAAAGAGTGACATCTATTCAGCTTGATGTAACCGGCATTCATCCAAAATATGTTCGACCGTCATTTTTTTCACCACGGGAATCGCAAGTACCACTGCTTCGTTCGATGTAGCAGTAGTGGGTAGCCTAGTATGTCCATTTCGGAGTCTCATCAAGGTACGTTGCGCGTGTCTGTAATCGCGATCTTTCCAAGCACGATATAAAACGAACCAATCTCTCTCGGATAAAAAGTGTGAGTTCCATTTAGCCCGGACGGATTCCCCGCTGCGTCCGGTATTTGCCAGGATATCCGCCTTCTTGTGGCCGCGAATACCGCAATGACCTGGTACACAGCATATTTTAGTTTGCGTGTGTTTCAAGGCTGATCTGGCCTTCAGTATCCAGGGGTGTGATGTTCTTCCGGAACATATAGCATCAATGCAGCTAGCAGAGTCAGAAAGGATGATTTTAGACTTATTAGAGGGGAGTTCGATAGCTGTGAATAAGGCGAAGGTTTCTGCCGAAAAGATGGAGCATTGCTCAGGCAAACGTCCTTCGATTTGGATTCCTTCGCTGTAGTCGCCAACACCTACAGTCCCGTCTGAGTGGCAGAACCGTCGGTATAAATGGCAAGATGATTTGAGTAGCTTGTGTTTATCAGGTGGTTGAACGCGCTCTTGCTTTAGAAGAAGGATCAACAACACGGAAAGTATTCTCCAGGGTCAGGTCAGGTTATGGGGATTGATTATACCCGATGGTGGTTTGTTGGCAATGAGTGGAAAAACTTCGGTTATTTTGCGGGAATTTTTCAAGCAGCTTTCGACAATTAGCTAGTAAATTTGATACTTTTCGGAGTAGTTCATAATTGCCATAATTGAGAATATGGGGCTTGTACGAAAGGCACCAGAGCAAAGTTGTATCCCGGAGTTAGGGGTGAAATCACCTATATCCGGGTTGGTGGATTTATTTTTAAGATGCCTTCCCCTCCAGTACTAACAATGCCCCACCGATGGAGTATCTTGGGGAGCACCGTGGCTTTGAATATCGTCAGAAGCGTCTTTTTGTTTCCTCATGTCTTTTTCTGGCCACCAGTCTTGAAGATATTCATTCAAGTGTCGATGTTCTTTTTCAGCTGCTTGGGTTGATTAGTGAACCTGAGCAGAAGTGGGACCATTTGCTCTTCGGACCAGATATCGTCATTCCAGACTCTTCAGACCATTTTACCGTTACATTGATTGCATTTTGGAGATTTTTTGTCGATTGTTTTGGGTTTCGGCAAATGGCAAGGAGCAGAATCATCAGCATATGTCATGACATGTACATTAGAGGGAATAAATTTGAAGACGGAGTTCATTCCTACTAAAAAGAGAGTAATAGCAAGTACGGATTCTTAAGGTACCCCTTGTTCCTGCTTGTATCCCTGAGAATATGTTCCTCCTATAGCCACCTTGAAAGTTCGATTTTCCATAAAGTCCTCACATGTGCTCAATATTCTGTGACTGAAACCCCACTGACGTGGTTGTCCGCATATGACATTTTTAAGGATCGAATCATACGCCTTGCCTTAATCTAGCACAGCTACTTCGCAGTGGGAACGGGTAGTCATGGCAGGGTTCAGTATTCCTTCTAGGTGTGCGAAGTAGGCACCAATACCACTGAGAAAGACTACTGTTGGTTGCAAAGCCTTTTTGTAAGTAGCGACGAATAGCATTAGCTATTTCAGAGGGATCCTGAGTAATTTTTGCTTTAATAATCAAACTTGGACGTGGCACAAGACGATTTCCGTTAAAAGCGTTGACTCTTCTACACATTTTTCGAGTCGATGTATAACAATAATTTATAAACAGCACGTTTACCTACATCTAATCCGACGTTTCGGCCTTTGGTGTTTGCCTTTTTCTAAGGAGAATCTACAATTTTATTTTATTTTTTGAAAATTTATTAATATCTAACAAATTACTTTTAATAAATATGGTGTTGCACTTACCACGTATTGTACTGTTAGATCGGGCTATGGGTATGAGGCTAGATGGGAGCTTTTGCTACGGTGGTTCTGCTGTCGATGAACTGTGTGTTATGATTTTTAGGAGCGGAGAGATAAATATTGTAACTTACTGTTTTTTGCGAAGTGAGGTTTTACACATTTACTTCGTGTTTCACTTGTAACAGCTGTCTACTGTTTTTGTAAGCCTACTCTGAACTGTTTTGTTGTTTTTATTTTTGGAATTGTTCATGTTTGGCATGTTTTGGTATTGATGAAATGTATGGTTGGTTATGAAGTATAGATATCGGTTTGTGTTATGGATGGTATGGTTATACTGTGTGTGTTGAATATGAATTTACTATTGTTGGAGTTTTTCAGTTTGGTTACTTAAACTTATAGATGATTTTTCATGGTTGTATGATGATGAGTGACTGGTGGGTTTCGTTCGTTGGTTTAGGTCGGAGCTTTCTTGCTGTGGGAATTTACTTCGTACGTTGTCGTAAGGAATCTTTTTCAGTCGGTAAAGTTTTTTGCGTCGAATCTTGATAGCTGTGGCTACCTTGGGGTTTCACCAGTTCACAGATATTTTTTGCCTATGATCGTGGTATTGCCATCATGGCGAGGTGAATTCATCGAAATTCAGGATCTGCTCATTTCGGAGGTGATAACATATTTCGTCCTCCAAAAGATCCCAATTCGCTTCGTCGTATATCCAATGAGTACGTTGGGTTTCAGAATATAGAGGGGAGGTTTTTAATATTTGGATTGGAAAGTGATCACTTCCCCAAATATCTGAATCTACAGTCCAGAGCAACTTTGAGGCGATTTCAGGGAAATGCGAGGGAAACATCAATGTCGGGCGATGATAGGTGGTGGAAAGGTTTTCGGGTAATTTCTCCGGTGTAAAGGATAGCTAGGTCATTCTTGAGGATAAGCTCCAGGAGAGAACATCTTCGGAAATCGGTCTTATCGCAGCCCCAAGCATGATGATGAGCGTTGACGTCACCCAGCAAGACAATTGGAAGAGGATGCGCTTTTATCACTTTCTGTAATTCTTTTATTTGTATCTCATACTTCATACGAAAGTGGCAGAAAAAGGATACTTGGTATTCACAGCTACTATTTGAAGAGTGGCATCTAGGGCTATAAATGAAATGCCAACGTCATGACAAACTTCAATGCCAACTCCGTTGGCTGGGGCACCAGTGTTCCCAGAACCCTTGCTTTTCATATCCCATTATCTATGTATGTCTTTAAGTCTTTTAGAGAGGAACCTAGTTTGTTTTGTTCATGTTTCCGTAGAGCTTCGATTGTTCGAAAGTTCATTTTGAATTAAGAGTTCTAGCTCATGCCTATGAGCCCATAGACCATTTACATTCCATTGTACAGCTAATGGGAAGGAGGTTTTTACCGGGGAGGATGGTGAAGAAGAAACATATCATCGATCTTTTCGTTACTAATTTCACTTTGCTCCTTCATGTCCTCAATAACAGCTAATAAGGATGAAATATGAAATTGTAGAATCTTTTTCTTTTAGATTCACTTCAAAATTTTGCATAAGATTTTGCACTGTTCTGTAACCCACCATTTTGGGAAAAACTTGATGGTTGGTCTTCGATGATTTGTCTTACTTCTCCAAAACAAATTCCACTGCCAATACGGGATAGCTAGAGTGTCGATGCGAATGACTGCCAGAACAATTTAAGCGAATACAGGGAGAGGAACATGTGTCTATTGTATAAATCTGGGAGCAGTTCAAACATGCTTCTGGTTTCTCGCACTTGGCTTTGGTGTGTCAATAAGCAAAACAATGGAAGCATTGCATTAGTCTGTCATAATATATTTTGGTACACAGCGTATGGGACCGAAAAAGACATTATACGGAATCGAGACTCGTTTGATAGTCAACACGAAAAGAGGCCTTAGTTGCACTAACGGCTCAGTTTTTTTTTTGAACAAACTGTCTAGCTTCAACTACATTCTGGTATACTAGATTTTCCTTCAAATCATCGATAGAGCAGTGCATCGCTTCTGGGCAACATACGATGCATTTAATTTTGTTCAGAGTGGGATGTGAATCAACCTTTACCACCTCGTGCAATCACGAATTTTAAAAACATACCTTATTCCTCGGTTTTCAGTGGTAGCTTCGAGTGGGCGTCCAGCGGCTCGAAAGATCGTCTTATTTACCTCAAAAAGATTTAATTTGGTGACAGGTTCAGTAGTTTCCATGATGAGGATCTGTAGTTTTCCGTACAGGCCATCGGGATCCATATAAGAAGGCATAGTTCTGCCGCCAGGTCCCTATTATTCCTTCTCGCCATTTTCTCTCATTCGCTCTTTTCCACCCACACGGATAACACTTATCGTTCTTTTTTAGTTCTTATTTTTCACTTTTTGGATTTTAGACGCTTCCTCGTCTTCCGTTAACTTTACTCACATAAACTTTACAACAGATTTTGCTCCACTCGTATTTTCTCTCAGGAGTGATCAGTGAACCGAGAGAAATCAGCCACATACAGCACACTTGCAGCACAGTCTAACTATTTTGCGACAGCTTTACAAAACAAAATGGACGCTTCAATGAAAATAACGCTACGACTCCAGATGCCCAGGCGATGGCACGAAAATCTGATTCGTGAGAGGCGCTTGCTCTCGACAGTCAACACCCGAATGCACAAGCAGAAAATGGCACTGTTTCACTGCTGCTTTAACACGTTCGTCGCCACGTCACCCATATTCGGCAGACGGGTGTATTTCCTGGGGGGCCCCGTCACATCAAAAAGCAGGTGACGCTCTCTTACTTGAGTTTACCGCTCAGCTTCGTTACACGTTTCAAATATGGGAGTTCTCCCTCTTTGCTTTCTCTCTCTGAAAATTTCTTTGGGCCCGGCTAGCAAAACTACCAAAATGAGCGTGGCGACGAACGTGTTAACACGTTCGTCGCCACGCTCATTTTTGTAGTTTTACTAGCCGGGCCCGAAGAAATTTTCAGAGAGAGAAAGCAAAGAGGGAGAACTCCCATATTTGAAACGTGTGGCGAAGCTGAGCGGTAAACTCAAGTAACAGAGCGTCGTCGCCATGGCACCCATATTTGGGTGACGGGTGTATTTCCTGGGAGGCCCCGTCACAACAAAAAGCATGTGACGCTCTGTCAATCCAGTTAGCTGCTCAGTTTAGCCACACGTTACAAATAGTGGAGTTCTCCCTGGTTGCTTGCTTGCTCCGAGATTTTGTTTGGGCCCCACAAGTAAAACAACCGAAATGAGCGTGGCGACGAACGTGTTAAAAGAGAGCAATTGAAATTTTACCCAAGTTTATGAAGATTTTTTGTTCGAGCTTGTACATCTGTTCAAATGTGGTAAATCTTTCTTTTCGTGTATTCTTGTCATAGAAAAATGGACTAATATTCATTTGGCTTGGGAACAAACTCAGATCGAGATACACGTAACGCATTGTGAGCAATTTTTTTTTTCATTTTAAATTACCTAATACTTTCATCATTTATTGATATAATTTACAACATCACAGATCTTAGAACCTTATAATCACTGGTTGTAGCGAGGTATGATTTCAAGAGTTGGAGAAGGGTCTTTCTGCCCACACTTATCGCATAAAACTTCCGTTGCTCGACAGCCTGAGTACGTTAGGCATGACACTGGGAAAGGTGTATCCTGTTCTAATTGCTGATTAAGTGAAACAGATTCGGCATGGCTACAAGTGGCCCCAGCTTCCAGTAGCATCCATTCGGCGACACGCTGTACAAGCTTCTCGGAATTGCTGTATTGCACTATACATTGTGCGAATATTTGATAGATACGTGCCGGTTCCTCAGGATACTGTTTTTGAACGTTGGCCTGACACTGTCGAGTTTCCTCATCCAGCAGTAACGGCTCCCCATATTGAATGTACAGACGTTCAAGCTCAAACCCGGTTTCTGGAGTGTAGACACCCGTTCGAATTGTGTACGTATAGGTGAGTTCCGGGAACTCGGATTGTTCACTGAAGATTTCTTGACAAAACTCTTGCAAAGTTTTCAGTGGAATATTTTGAATTTGGATAGCCTGTCGCATAAGAACTTCACGTTCCGATTCAGCATACCTTAAAAACTTCTCCCCCGCAATGGGATGTCCGTAGTGCTTTATGTAGCAAAGAAACGATTTGTAAGCTATCAGTTGATGATTTTTAGGGTCAACTTCTGCCAAATCTCTATCAAGACACTCCTGAGTGTTTTGTTTGTAGTTCCGGTCACATAACGGTGGCTGGAAGAACGCTTCAAGTTGTTGTTTCACGAAACCATCCTCATCACTCCATGCTTTAAGGTCTATCAAAATGCAGTGCACCAATTTGATACAGTCTGGTTCATTGGGATAATCACTGTTCCTATAACGAGCCACGGTTTCGTTTGTCAACCGTAGAAAGCTGGAACATCCGGATACTGCTTGATCGAAAGAATTCCAATGTCGTAGGCCATCAGCCCACAGCCAGGCGTAAACAACCAGTATGGCAACGAGATGTCGCATTTGTGCTACCTCGATTTGAACTCCTAATTTTCCAAGCAAGTATGCATTCTTATATTGGAATGGTTCTACTTATGTCATTGTGTTGTGGTTTCGGACATGAACCGGACTCGATAAGAACGATAAAATTTGTCAATCTGCGTTAGCTGCCTTTAGCTTTTGTGGGGACTTGACATTATTCATCCAACTTTTACCAAGCACATAACTTCCTTCAACTCACAAATCAGTAATTTATGAAGACTGCCATCTATGTCACTCATACTTAGTGGAATAAAAAATCGATTAGAGAAAAATCCCTTGTACTTTGTAGAATGTTGGCGGTGTTGTTGTCTTTTGCTAAAACCCTAGTGAAAACTTAAGTGTTTTCTTCTAACAGCGTCATCTGTTCTTCGCTGGACGAATGTAACAATAACTTTAAACTTTGCAACATTTATTATCTATAATAACAAAACCTTCTTATAACATCTTCTGAAACTTTACAATCCTTTGTTGTAACGTGGTGGGATAGAGTTATACTGCTCACATTTATCGCACGGACCTACTGCTGATCCACAGCACAATGGAGGAAGAGACTCCACTGGTAGAACCTCTTTCACTGCCTCTGGGAGTGGAACAGATTCAGCACTGCTACAAGTGATACCAGCTTCCCGCACTAAACTTTCAGCGACACGCTGTACCAACTTCCTGGATGTGGTGTACTGCGAAATGCATTGATTAAATATTTGATAAACGCGTGTTGGTTCTTGGCAGAACTGTTTTTGAACGTTGGCCTGACACTGTCGTGTTGATTCATCCAACAGTGCTGGCTCCCCGAACTGAATGTACAGATTCTCGAAGTCGAAGCCGATATCCGGAGTGTAGTAACCGACACGGATTGCGTATGTATAGCCAAGCTCTGGGAACTCCAATTTGTCGTCAATAATTCCTAGACTAAACTGTTGCAAACTTTTCAGTGGAATGTTTTGAATCTGGACAGATTGCCGCATTACAAGTTCTCGTTCTGATTCGGCATATTTTAAGAATTTCTCCTCCTTTTTTGGATGTCCGTAGTAGTTGAGATAGCATAGGAACGATTTATAAGCTACCAACTGATGATCGCTAGGGTTTACTCCCAGCAAATCTCTATCAAGACATTCCTGTGTATGTTGTTTGTAGTCACGACCGCAAAGCGGTGGCTGAAGGAACACTTCCAATAGATGGCTCACCAAACCACCTTCATCGCTCCATGCCTTGAGATCTATCAGAATACAGTGCACCAATTTGATGCTCTCTGGGTCGTTGGGGTAACCGTTGTTCTTGAAGCGGGCAACAGTTTCGTTTGACAACCTCAGATAGCTGGAGCATTCCGACACTGCTTGTTCGAAAGAATGTTGTTTTGGTGACTTCCAATGCCGCTGGCCATCGACCAACTGCGAGGCGCAAATGGTCAGTACGGTTATGAGAAGTCGCATTTTAAATACCTGGTTAGTACACTACTGACTTTCCAAAACAGGTTCAAATTTTTATAAAGGAATTCGGAGGAAAACGATCCTTCAAATGTGACTGTGTTGTAGTTTTTGACACGAATTCAGCTAGATTAGTAATCAAACGTCCGAAAAAGCTTAGGTTTCTGATGATTAGTGTTGGACCACGAACAACCAGAAGTGGACTCTAGGGTGTGGCTTGCCAAAACAACCACTGATAGGACTCACTCCCCCTGTGGGAGCGGGCCTCTTCTAGACAACCCCTCTAGACAATCGAACTGGACTTGGGGGCAGCGTTGCCAGATCTACGGATTTCTCGGATGCTCGAAATATACGGATTTTCGGTTATCAGCATTTCCTACGGTTTTTTTAAAGGATTGTCGAAAAAAATATAAGGAAAATTCAGCCTGACGACCAAAAAAAAGATCATCCAGTTTCATTCAGCCAAAATCAGTAAATTTTTTTTTAAGTCAAACCTACGGATTTGTGCGGTTTGCAATCCGGCAACGCTGCCTGGAGGCGAAAGCCGCGATGACAAACTCTCTCTTAGTTGGGCTCTGAAAAGAGCCGATTGATTGTGGCATCGGAGCAAGAGCAGGAGCGAACCAAACAAGAACTCGAGTTTTCTGAGTGCACTCATACTTTATTTTACTCTTCAGTACTATTTACACAACTTCACTTTCTATTCACTTGAAGCTATGAGCAACGTTGGCTGCTGCTCTCTTCTGGTGGCTTTGGAGCAGCGTGACCACATTGCAAACCGCTCAGATCCGTAGTTTTGATAAAAAAAAAACGGAAATTATACCAATTTTGGATAAATGAGATTTGATGACCTTTTGTTTGGTCGATGAATTATCTTGTACCCCTAGACTCTTTAATTTATTCGATAATCCGTAGAAATTCCGTAGGAAATGATGAAAATCCGTAGATTTTGGGCATCGATCCTTTGGAGCAGCCTGTTGGTTTACTCTCTTGTTGAGCCGCTTTCGGCTCCCTCGGGACGACGTTGCTCGCTCCACCCAGTGATGCCACATTTAAATCGGTATTTTGAAACCCATAAAATCTTTTATCGGTATGGACATCTTAAAAATCGGTATTCAAGGTGGATATTCAAAAATGCTTTCATTTTGATCTTCCTAACATATTTTTATTGAAATAGCAGCTTGCAATAA
>NC_073692.1:70645859-70714859 GCF_029784155.1 Uranotaenia lowii | reverse complement strand
ACTGATTAGTGCAAAACCTTTATTTTTTATTTATCTGTTCTCCAGATAGAACATGTTTATTCGTTGTTGGGGAAAATTAACTTTCAATTAGTCGGGAAAACAACTGAGTGTCTCTTTTTCAAAGATAAATTCATACAACTTCTCGTTTGTCAGAATAAAGTTTAAAGTCTCGTTAGATTTGAATAGATTCTGATGTCAATCCCTATCTCGTACCAGTTGTTTTTCCTTTTTTATAGGAATTTAACCCATTAAGGTCATTCTTCCTCGTATCTCGTACCAGGTATAATATAAATTCTAACCGAATTACTGAATTTGAAAACCAAACTAAATGTGTAATTGCAAATCGTGCCTATCCACACAGTTGTTAATTAAGGAACGAAACGATGAAGTAATTGGTCTTGTGAAATAAAAAAAAAACAAACCGTTGAATACATCTCTTAAATTAAGTTGGATTTTTTATTTATTATTACAACCTTAGCAGTGAGAGGCCCATGATAGCTGACAAAGTGTAGGAACTATAAAACTCAAATTAAATCATTCCGAAGTTTTTAGATCACCCGGGCGTTCCTCGAGGGGGTACATTGTTGCATAACTCCCACATAACTAGTTTAGTCCGGACGAGTTCCCGGACACAAAATGTCCACAAAGTTGCCAACAGCTCATATCGGAAACTCCAATCCATTCATTCTCATCGCTCGATGCTTCCCACTCCTATCGCTTTAAGCCCTCTAGCATCTACAAACTCACAGAACGTAACCGAAACGTCTCTAAACGTCGCCTGTGCCAATAACCTTCCGCTTCGAGTTCCAGCAGGAATAGGAAACGGAAATCCTGCATCATTTCCCATTCTCAGCCATCTCATTATTCTTGTCTTTGTCTGCTCATGATCACACACAGAAACCAAGCAAAAAATAATCGCTCCCCACATTCGTCGAAATATTTTCCCACGGAATGACAGCGAGAAGGGAAAAAAGCCGCCATTTATGCCTTACTCTACATAGTATCCAAGTCCTATATGAAGCTCAAGTTAAAACAGAAAATTACGGTAGAGACGCCGACGATGACGAGCACGATGACGACGACGTGGTTGTACAATCAAATGCTAATGTGCAAGAAACGTGTCCTCGTCTTTCCCGTGGCTCACTCATTACCACCCACTTAGTTTCTCATTTATTTGTTGGCACCTTCTTCGAGCCTTCGAACGTCTTTGAATGCTAGGGAGCTAGGAAGATTGAAGTGACATTTTCACCTGAAGAAGCACCGAAACAGGTGATAAAAATTTCAGTGATTTTATTCTTTTAATACCGTTTTTTTCTACATTTTGCCTTCACACCTTGAGTGGCTCGGAATGAAAATCGATAAACGAGCCAAATTGAGAGCATTCTAATTTAAATATGCAAAAGATGGATCTTAGGTTTCAGTAGTATGCAGGAATAGCAGAACATCGCAACTTATTTCTGAACACTTTAAATAATGAAAGGTTTTTCTAGGTTATGACAAAAACTCGTTAGTGCGCTCCAAGGTAACCACTCTCAGTAATACCTCTCATCATTACGAATCGGAGTCTGAATTCTCCTGTAACGACTTGCTTGAGACCGACATCTCCTCGCAATGACTCGAGGTTCCCAAAACTCTCCTTATCTCGACTCGAGGGCAGATCTCTACTCTCACGACTCGAGATCAGATCCCTTCTCGCATCGACTCGAGATTGACGTACACATACCTCTACTCTGCACGATTCAAGACCCGATCTCTCCTCTAGCGACTCGAGACCTGACCTCTCCTCGTAATTCGTAATGGTTCGAGGTAAACGCTTATACCCCTCATCTTGTTGATTAAAGGCCTGATCTCTTCTTTTGCAACTCGAGACCCGACCTCTTATGGTAAAGGCTCTGGCTTGACCACACAAACCTCTCTTCCTGAAGACTCGAGACCTGACCTCTCCTCCTCGACTCGAAGTCCAACCTCTTATCTCCAGGATTCGAGGTTTGCTACCTTATGCCCGTCGTGTGCCGATCGAGAGCAGCTTATCCTAGACTCGCACCTGTGACACACGCGCAGGACTTAACGCAACTACTCGGATGATTCCCGGGGAAGACGTCATCCAACAGACTCAAATGGCTCACCCGGCGTCGAGAGTCACTCTACCCGTGGGTTTTTTCCCGATCGTGGAATAACCGTTTCTCAACTATTTTCACTGCGAAGAAGGTAAAGTCTTATCCTCGCAGCTTCGATCGTAGGGAGCCGCACTACTAAGATACTCTCCGAAGAATGTGGAGCATTCTACGCACGAACGCAGCGTACCCACGGCATCCGCTACACATAAGATGTTGTCTTATATTTCTAGCTTCAAACCGTGCCGTGGAGTCAGACGCACTCTACTCGAAAGCCCTCCGTCGATGGGGTCAGTCTACCCCAACCGTTGTTCGGTCGTCTTGTATCCTTTTGGCTGGCAACACTTGGCTTTTTCCGCCCGTCGTTTGCCAGAACGCTGTACCCGTGGGTATCCCTCGACAGTGGTTTACCCCCTTCCTACGCCTGCGCATTGGATGTTGTAGACCACATTGGAACGATCGATTCAGGGCATCGGATCTTTTCACCATGGTCAATAGGCTGCGTATCGTGTTTTGCTGCGTAATGCAGATGCGTATTTGTGGGGGTTCCATTTTAAGTGAGTTCGCAGTTTGGCCGTCGATGTTCAATTTTCTTTATTAAAAGTTTATCACCCAGGTGGTAAATCCTTTTTACGGATTGAATTCCAAGGCACGACGACAGTATGCTACTCTGAGTCCATCAGTGCAATTGATCGACTCTAGACACTATGTACCTCTACACCATGGGGCCTCTGTCCATAATTCCCATCCGGACTTGCAACGAAGGCTGTACCCGTGATGGAAGACCAAGTTCACGCTTGTGCGCTCATCGGCTTACTCGGTTTCAAGTCAAAACTCCAGCTCTTGTTAAGATTCAAGACTAAGGACCTCTCCTTAGACGACTTGAGGTCCGGCCTTCACTCGTAATTCGAGGCTCGCTTGGTTAACACGACTATCGTGCGCTACGCCTTTGTTCGCCACTGCTATAACTAGTGACCTCCCCTCTAACAACTTGAGGTATTGGCTTCGCTTGGTTTAGCTCGAGGCCCTCTCCTCTTTGCCCGTCCACGTGCTGATCAAGACCAGCTCAACCTGAACACGCACCTGTCACAGCACACGTGCGGGGCATCACGTCAGCTACTCGCATGATTGATTCCCTGCGAAGACGTCATCCTACACCGACTCGAGTGACTCACCCGACGACGACATGAAGTCACTCTATCCGAGAGTATTCTACAGCGTGAATACTCTTCCCCCTACGAGATTGACTGCGGAGAAGATATTGTCTTATCTTATCCTAGCAACTTCCGTCGTAGGGAGTGCGTTAAACTCGATTACTCCGCGGCGGTGGCAGTATCCTACACAACGTCTTTCTCCTTGATTTGGCTGGCAACCCTAGGGTTTTTAACAGCCGTGTGCCGATCGAGAGCAGCTTATCCTAGACACGCGCCTGTCACAGCACACTTACGGGCCTTTTACGCTTACGACTCAGATGAATCCTGACGGTGAAGTCATCCTACCCAGCTCGAGTGGATCACCCGCCGGCGATGTGAAACCACTCTATCCGAGAGTATTCCGCGGCGTGAATACTCTTCCCCCTTCGAGTTCGACTGTGGATGGATAATGTCTTTTCCCGCAGCCTCTGTCGCAGAGGTCGCGTTCTAGTCGGATACTCCGCGACGGTTACGCTGGAGATATTCTACAAACGTACGCGACGTACCAAGCAGCTCGACTAACGCAGAAGGTAAAGTCTTAAAGTGTGATATGTATTGGCCTTACATCTGCAGGTGGCAAGTCTACAGACACGTTTCTATACACACGACCACGGCGAAGTGGAACTACAGCCTAGAGCAATGTTTGATGTTCAATATTGATCGGTAATGCTGTGTAGGTTTTGTGGTATATGAGAGTTGTATTTATGAATGGAATCAATAAATACATTAAAAATAAAATCAATTTTCTGGATTGGAAATGCACATCACAAATTGAGTTAATTTAAGGTTGAGTGTAGCGCAATTTAAACACATCGTTTCAATCGTGTAACTGAACGGAAATCGAGTAGAAAACTTCGTGGATTTTCTTTGCGAATCTGTCAGGTGTTCTCTCTCTTCTACACACGGTTTGACTTCGTGTTGAACAACAATGTGAAAGAGATGCATGGTAAATCTCTTTCTCACACTCGTTGAAAGATCTTGTCGCGCACGCACAGACTAGCACTTCGTCAGTTTGGTTAAGCATTTCTAGGCGAATGGATCCGCACGTTCTGCACTGTCCTGGTTTTGTCCATTTTGCGTCGGATAGGTTGACGGAAAAAAATTGATTCCGAGCCCAGTTGCGACATGTGCATCTTGACTGGTAGTGTCGGTTTCGTTTACGTTCTGGATCAATCTATTGATTCACGGAACGAAAGTTTGAGAAAGTGAAAATTTGTTTCATTCCACAAGAAATATGTCTTATGCTTTATGCTTTATTTTAGTTTCTTGAAAAAGAATTAATATTTATTCGAAACGTTGGATGAAGAGCACATAAACTTGTGTAGATCTTGACCGAAATGACCGAAAGTCAAACGTAATCTCGAAATTATTCCGGGTGAAAAACAAACACAAAGTTAACCAGAAACAGGAATGATTTGAGCATTCCAGATTTTTTCAAGCACGTATTCGTGCCTTGCTTTGATAAAATAAAAAAAAAATGGGTATTTGATTTCAAACTTTTAAATCCAAAAATCGGTCAATATCCGGGCAAAGATTATTCTTACAAAATCAAGGGATATCTCGAGAAAAAAAAAATTGGAAAAATAACTTTAAAATCGTTTTGCTCCCAAATATAAAAGTTCATCATAAGTTAAATTGTAGTTTTGCTTAATCTTGCGCCTGAAGTGAACAAATGAGGACGAAATCCTGGCAGTTTTTCTTCAAATTCGGGCGTCCAAGCCCGACCAGACTTGTCTGAATTTTTTTTAAATATCCGGGCAAGTCCAGATAAAATCGGACAGCTTGAAATGCTCGATATAAAGCTTCAGATGATAACGGGCATTTGTGAATCCAGTAGTAAAGTGATTATTTCTTGAGCTTTAAGCACTATGCGGCCAAGAAAATCTGCCGTTAGAGATAAAAGTATTAACCCCGTCCCTGGGGAGTCCCTGGAGTGTCAATTTGACACTCCTCGCTTAAAACCGCTATATCTCTCTTGTTTCTCATCATCTGAAAAAAATAAAAATTGACAAAAAATTAGAAAATCAGCTACCTTCGAGAATTCATCTAAATTCTGTGTTTCGTATTTTGACAATCTAAGGATACGAAAATGTGCCAAATTTCGTCAACTTTCCAATCGTCTTTTCAAAATTTATTTTATGTGACTTAAACTATTTTGACGGTTCATTGATTGAAAAGTAGCTTCAAGCTTCAGCTTTCTTGGATACTAAGTGAAATTTTTCTCGAGCCTTCTACAGTCTTTTTTCCGAAGCATGTTTTTTGCGGATTTTTTTAACTTTGAATAATGAAAAACTGAAGAGTTGTATGTAGCTGAATATTGTCTGAAAAATATATTTTAGTTACATTACGTTAGGTTTTAAAACTATAAAATTTGTAGAAATCGGAGAGGATATAGCGGTTTTAAGCGAGGATTGTCAAATTGACACTCAAGATCTGATTAGGGAGTTTTTTTTTCCTGGGCTTATAGGATGCGTCCATAAAAAGGAATGTTGCAAAATGATTGATTTCAAAAATTCATTGAAAAAAAAATTAAATTGGATGCACCCGAATAAAGTTACAAGCGGTCAAACTTCCAATAGTGCCATATTAACACTCAAGAGCGGATTAGGGTTGAACAAAGAAGTGGTTTTCAGTATATAATCAACTGACTTCCTAAACCATCTGCATGTCATCTAGATTTGTAAATTGGCCGCTAGCTGTCCCTTTTAGCCACTCTTTTCTTCTGAAATAATATAACTTCTCCAATTAATAACTTTTCTCCCACGGAAGATTTTCTTGGCCCCATAGTAACTTTTTCTTGTCTTGTCAAGATCTTTGCTCATCCGTGTACATCCGAAAACCAAATTTCTCCTTAGACCAGTTCACCTCCGTTTATGGTACCTGTTAAGAAACAATACGAACTGGAAGCTAGTCATTTA
The DNA here is from genome assembly GCF_029784155.1 of Uranotaenia lowii. NCBI lineage: Eukaryota > Metazoa > Arthropoda > Insecta > Diptera > Culicidae > Uranotaenia > Uranotaenia lowii. The sequence goes on along the minus strand of NC_073692.1, from coordinate 70,708,634 downwards.
TATCAGAGCTGATTAAAATTAGAGTTCAAAATAATATGTGATTTTTATCAACAAGGTTAAAGTGTATTATCTCAATTTTTTTTAAGAAGAACAAAAATTTAAGTTGAACACAAATGCACCTAATGGTTTTCCCGAGTTGTTCTAAAACTTGACTAACAAGATAACAGTTCCTTCAAGTTTGATCGGAAACTTTTAAAGATTTTATCATAACCTGGATTTCAAGACAGTGCATCTCAGCCGATGACGTCAATTACCCTTCGTTAAACTTAAGTTTTAGAGAACTAATAATACTCAATTTAAACTTGTTCAACAAGATCCGACATCCTGTCCCGGAAATGGCTGCTGCCGTCTCATTCTCCCGGGCAGCCAAGTCAACATATCGTTCGAAAAGCGCAACAGATAAGTAAGTCTGGTGTCTAGCCTTTGAGCTGCACTTTATGCTCGCCGCACCAACACGCCATTTCACGAAGCTCGAGCAGCAGCAGCAACAGTTTTACAATACATATTTGCATTCCCGCTTACTCAAGCCAGGAAAAATGCTCTTTCTTCGAGTCGTGTCCGGAAAAACGGTCGGAAAAGTTTCCGCTGCCGGGCTTCATCGTCATCCGCTAGCGAATTCCGACGCTTATCCTATACAAAGGCTTGGACTAGGGCAGGGTGTTGCGAATCGCAACCATTGACGTTCCGTTGTTGAATTTCGTTCGAGAGACCATCATCATCGGTATCGAGCTAATGCAGAACCCGGGCTAGAAGAAGGCAAACGGGAGGGATATTCAACAAGTTGTAAACGTCGTCGTCGCGTCGAGTCATGCAAAGTTTCTGATGCCGACAGCCAGAAGCGGGTTTCGTTTTTCTTACGACGACGAGTGGAATTTCCCAACCCAGACCACCCATTTTGCAACCGCCAAATGGTGCTGAAAAAACATGACCTAAATTAAGAGCGAATCCGCAAAATGGTACAGATAGCGATGGCTCAATTCCGCAGCGCCGCAAAGAATGGCTGCAAAAATGCGGTTCGCACTCAACCTATGGGTTACGAATGATGCCACGAAACAATGTTGATGAAGCATCTGGAATGCGCTATCGCGTGGTATAATTGTGGGGGTGTTTCGCGGCCGTCAAGTTTTTTGCACTGCAACTAATGCGAATTTAAAAGTATTTTTCTCTCTGGTTTATTTGCCGAGGAAAACATCGAAGGAAGCTGTTAAGTGATGTCGTTGATTGGAAAAGATGCTTTAACAATGAGAATATTCCGAGCAACATTGACAGCATGTAGTGGTTTGATTTAAAAAAAAAACGATGGGTTTTAAAAAGGGGGTTATAAAGATCAAACATCGCCATAGCCACCAAAACCAAAAGGAAAAAAAGATCAAACAGAGAAATCTATATATTTATCACATAGTTCAGCAACAAAAACATATATCTATCACTTGCGACTCGTAAGAACAGCTTAAATATGTTCTAATTTCAAGTGAATTGAATCAACAAATTTTATATAAATGAAACAGGTTTAAAGGGCAGCTTGAAATAAATTTGAAGTTTCAAGCAAGTCGAGAGGACAATTCATAATTTTGGAAAAAATCGGGCTTACAGGCTTTCACAATGTAACGATGTGCTGACAGGGGCTTCTTCCTTCCTCGATTGTTCGTTCACCTTGTAGGATGATCAACCGAATGCTTCTGGGCGCCTGGTGAGCGCGGAAAACAAACACGTTCCATCGAGCCGCGTTTCGAGACCGGAAGGGGTGCGATGATTTGTTATTCTGCTTTCTTGGCCGAACGCTCGTCCTAGAAGGTCGTACTGAACAGGATTCGCCGGCACAATTCCTCCCCGATTGCCGATTCTTGAAGGACCCGTTGCCAAACGGTGCTTATTGACCGGAATGGCCGATGCCGGGATATCCGTAGAATATTGCCAGTGGAGAAGCGACACGGATGTAACCTGGCGCGGCCGGAATTTAAGGCCTCGGACGTCCAACGAAGCGATGAAAGGCACCCAAGAACGCCAGTGTGGGTGAAGGGGTTGGTCTCGGTGACCAGGGACTTCGGCAAATCTCCCTTGAAGTGCTTCATTTCCTTCGGCCTCATACGGAAACACTTGATACACTTTCGAATCACACGATGTATGGTGCGCTTTGCGTTGACCGCAACTGTTCTCGATGAATAGATTCGACCAGCATAGCTGTGAAGTGGTTGTTTTCTGGCAATATCATGGGGTGTTTCTGATCACGTGGTAAGTCTGCGTTTCGGATTCTTCCACCAACTCTAAGCACACCTTCTTCTTCGTCGTAAAAGGGGTTCAAGTTTCGTAGCTTCCCTGTCACAGGGCAGTTTCGTCTCAGGGTCTTGATTTCTTCGCGGTAAAAAACATGTTGCGTGATCCTCACCATCGTCAACAGTGAGTCACGGTAATCGATGCTGTCTAGCTTACCGCTACGTCGTTCACCCTTCTTCTTCCTGGATCTAAAGTTGAAGATGAATCGGGTTACATACCCGAACCCACGTTCAAGTCTGCGAAACCTGCTGCAATCGGCTATCTCGTCGTAGAGGATACGCTCACGAACTGCAACTGCAACCATTTCAACTGGATGCTGTACGAACTCTTCTTCTTCATTTAAAACACACTCGTACACTAAATCGGTCGCATGTAAAAAGTTCGGACCGTCTTACCATATTGCAATATTCACTAATTCGATCGGGTAAACACCACGCGACACTAAGTCTGCTGGATTGTCCTTAGTTCCAATATACATCCATAATATCATACACGCGGGCGATGAGTTTTCGAATTGTCTTAACTCGGTTATGCACAAAGGATGATTGTTCTGGTTTCACTCTGTTTAACCAATCTAACACTATTTTCGAATCGGACCTTAGGATAACATTTTCAATACCTATCTCTAAGGTTTCGCGCCCTTTTTGAACTTATTAGGACCGCAGCAGCACTGCACACAGTCCAATCTTGGTATAGTCATCTCGGTGATATCCACATTCTCTTCGCCTTTCGGTTCAGCTCCTTAAGGGGCGCGACTCTGGATTTGCCGCACAGCAGTCTCACTTCGACCGATCCCGCAGCCGATAAACTTCGCAGATAGACAGTACTTCGCAGCAGCCGTAGGCGTACTTCGAGTCATCCGAAAAACCGTGCAATTCTAAGGTTATCGGGTATCGTGGTTCGCCTGGGGATTCTCATATTGTTGATTTGGCACAATTCAAGTCGTAGTTTCTTCCACATTTCGTGGTCTTCATCGGGGATGAGGTCGTCCTAACCAATTCGCTTCTGCCAAAATCGCTGCATAACTAATTTGGCAAGTACCACAGTCGGACCAAGTACTCCGAGTGGGTCAAACAATCTAGCGATCTCGAAAAGTACTTGTCGTTTGGTCGGCAGGTCTTCGTTTTTTAATAAGCTGAACTTGAAACAGGAAATCGTCGTTGACTGAGAGGAGACCAAGTGTATTAATCACTCCGTTGATGTCGTTGTCTTCGAAGTTCAACTGTTTCTCTTAATCTCCGGGTCATTGGCGCAAAACTTATGGAGCTTGAAGCTACCTTCTCGGAGTAGCGTTGTCATTTCGTTCATTTGCAATTTAGTTTCGGCCAGGGTACCACCACCGGATAGTACATCATCTACGTAAAACGCTCTTCGCACGACCGCGCTGGCTTCGGGATGTCGGTGTTGTTTGTCGTTCGTTAACTGGACTCTTGTTGCCAGGAACCCTGCTGGACCTGTGCCATAGGTAACTCGGACTATTTCATGATCTCGGATCGGCTGCGTCTTATCATTTCTCCACACACATCGCTGGTACTTAGTGTGGGAATCATCAACTATCACCAATGTAAACGTATATGTGCGAACGCCACTTCAGAATAATATCAAACAGGGAGCTTTGGATAGTTGGAGCGCTCATCAACACGTCATTCAAGGAATAGTTCGTGGTCGTCTTAGCTGAGGCGGCAATCACCACTCTCAGCTTGGTAGTCGAGCTGTCGGGTTTTATCACGCAGTGTTGCGGAAAGTAGTAGGTGTTGTGTTCAGTCGCTTCTTCCGTGTTCAGATATCTTGCGTGACCAAGCTCGATGTATTCCTTGATGAAGTTCGAGTACATTTGCTTCGTATTGGGGTATGCCTCCAATCTCTTCTCGAGTACCTTGAATCGTTTGACTGCTTGATTTCTGGATTCTCCTAATAATTCGGCATCGACACGGAACGGAAGTTGCACTACGTACCGTCCGTCCTTTCTGCGAGCATGGTGCGTTTGAAAATGTTACTCGCAATCGCTGTCAACTTTTTCATCGGGGAACTGTTCTTCAATGCACCAGAAGCGTTTCATCAGCTCGTCAAGACGCTCATCAGCAGGTTCAACTGGCATTACTTGGTGGATACGAACACACGCTATACTTTCAGAAGAATGAACTGGTCCCGCAGCTAGCCAACCAAGTCGGCTTTCTTGTAGTAACGGGAGTTCGACGGACATTCGAATCTTGCCAGCGTCCATCAAGTCGTAAAACTTTTCGGATCCGATGAGCATGTCAATGCGATTGGGTTCGAAGGACTTGGGGTCAGTCAATCGGATATCCTTTGGCCAGTTGGAAACATCCAACTTCCACGACGGCAGCGAACCGGTGACTCGGAGAACAACAAGGAAGTCAAGCGAGAAAGTGCAATCGGTTTTGCTGGATTTGACGGTGGCATGAATTCGGGATTTCACTGTCGATGATGTTGGGATGTCGGGATGTTAATACACTTCTTGGGTAGACAAAGAACATCACTTAATCGCTCCGACACGAAGTTGGCCATAGCACCGGAATCCATCAGTGCACAACATTTAAACGCCACTCCAGATGCATCAACAACGTCGACGAGTGCTGTTGCTTACAGCACCTGCTTCTTCACTTTTCTGGTTCGTAACAGTGGTGTTTCACATTTTGCCACAGTTTCCGGCAAATCCCTCGACGTCCCTGGTTGCTCAGCAGTCCTGCCCGTCGCCCTCTCTATTACCTCAAGTTTTTCCTCCGCGTGCGTCAGTGGATGGTGCTTCTTCTTGCATTCGCACAGCTTCTTCTTATCAACCTTGCAGGACAAGGTCAGATGTCCTCTTCTTAAGCACGCGAAGCACAATCATAATTGCCTTGCCATGGTGTACCGACCGTTAACATTGAGCTTCTCAAAGAGATCGCAATCATCGATCAGGTGATCATCCTTGCAGAAAGGGACAGCAGTTCGCCTGTTGAACTGTGGCTGCATACACCTTGGTTGCAACTGCGGGTGCAGACGCTCTCTCAAAAATTTCATCACGCCTTCAAATGCGGGCAGTTGACCATGTTCGACTGTAGGCTCCCACGCTCTTCGAGTGTCAGGATCAAGCCTCGATATCACGAGATTCACTAGGATGGCTTCAGACAAGACCTCTTCCATTTTCAGGCCATGGAAATCTAGAGATTCAGCGCTCTCAACTCACCATGCGTTCCTTTCGTCATAGCCTTCATCGACAACAACTGTGTAATATGACCTTGGACCACCATTCGAAGGTCCTCATATTTCTTGTTCAAGATTCTTCATGCGCCTTTTTAGTTGTTGTCGTTCAGAGTCTGTTGATCAATGGATCCCTTTGCTTTCCCTACTAAGGCCTTGTCCAGATAATGGAGTTTCGTGGCTGGGGAATGTCTGGTACCTTTCTTTACGATGTCAATAAATCGATCTCTAAACTTGTACACGTTATCGTACTGTTCATCAAACGTCGGTAAGGGAGCTTGCTGCATCAATAAGGATGGAACCATCTGAATCGAAAATTAGTTCTGTTGGCCACTGCCGCCAGGTTGGCAAATGGCTTGCTTCTGCTTTTCCACGCAGCCACAGCGGCGAGTTTCTGATCCTCATGGTAACGAGTAATTTCGGAAAGCGCAATACTAACAGACTCGTATATGTAGTTCTTCGAATTCAAGGAACATCGGTTCGAATTCGTCTCTTGCAGAAGGATCGAAATGTAAATCTGATTCAGGAATCCATTGAATTCATCGTATGCAGCTATAGATGCTTTAACATATAACTTGATGGCAAGTATGTTAAACTTGGTACGATCTCCTTGTGCAGCTAGAATAGTTTGTTGGATGCGATAGATCGTACCTTGGGATGTACGCATGCATTGCGTAAGGGCAGCTATCGATTAAGCCATCTTCTTTAGTTCCCGGCGTGCGTTTTACTGTGCGCACTGCTCGCTCACACTTGCTTCAGCAAGCTGATTCCCTTCGTTTACTTCAGCTGACGGTGTGCTGAATCCTGGGCTACGCTATAGAGAGACAACGGGCGTTGAAAATAGCACTCGATTTAATTTTGCAGATCGTAGCAGCATCACTTTTTAAGCGGCCCTTGGCTCGCAATAACTTTTAGGCTTCTTTTTGGCCTTCACTTTTCAGCAGCCTTTGGCTTGCTATCACTTTCTTAGCGGACCTTGGCTCGCTATCACTTTTAGGCTTCTTCTAGTTCAGCCTTCACTTTGTTCTAGCGCAAAGCGCTCAGCATTTTTACACTTTTTCTTATACGACCTCTTCTAACTGGTCGTTTCTTCCGACCGCAGTCGAATCACTTTAATTCCCTCTCACGACAGGGACTCAATGGAGACGTGCCCTCCCACAGATTCACTTTTTGGCCGTGCGATTACCCCAAATCGGCAGAGGGCAGAGGGTTTTTTTTAAACCAAAAACAACTTCGACCAAAATCGAACACGTCACCAAAACACAATTGGAAATGCGGTTTTCCTATACTAGCTCGACCGTTCACGACACAAATGCTAATTTGTGTTCTTCAGTCGAAGCTAAAAACCCCAACACAAACGCAATCGTGCTCCTCTTTATCGACCGATCAAAGATGGCGGTCAATCTTCACAAAAAACCACACTTTTGGAATCAATTTTCTGACCAAATCAAAATGGCCGACAGATCGCGACAGATAACACGCGGTGCCGAACCGAAAATTTCTCAAAAATTCCTCTCTCTCTGGTCTCTTCTGACTGCGCATAGCCTATCGATGAATTTCACGGGAACAGAATAAATCTTCGTCACTTCTGCCCTTAAATACAACCGGGTTCTCAAAAAAACGGAAACACTTATTATTCACTCCAGAATCATTCGACGGGAGTATCGCGGGAATCGAATAATCTTCGCCGCCCCTGTGGCAGGCATGAATGCACCCGGCTATCAAAACCGAAAACACTTTTTATTCTTTCCGCGCGACTCGCGATCGATCAAAATATCCACGTCACTCCGCGAGTATCGACATCCGGATCGATTTGGACCAATGTTTCTCCAGAACTCAGTGGTCGTAAGTGGACTGTAATTTTTCGGGATAAAAATGCAAACGCTTCCTTACTAGTAGGCGATACAAATTTATTTGAACAAAACGGTTGCAAGAAAAAACAAGAAAACAAACTTTAGGTTAAGAAGAGTTACGTCCAAAACTACACACTTATTTCGGTCTACTCAAAGTTAATGTAGAAGTTCACTCTATCGATTTTCGATTAACAGTTATTTTGTCTGGAATAGGAGGGGGATGTGGGAAACAATGGATTAAACCGATACCGAATCATTCGTCACAAACGTGCAGGAAGTCAGTCAATCAGTCATTCCAGCTAGCCAGGCAACGTGTGGTTCTCTCGGTAGTTCGTGATCAGGTGGCTCACAGGTGTTGCTTCCGGGCTTTTGACCACCGGACAGGTCTGAACACACATTTAATCAGATAAACACTTTTAAGCTTTAATTGCACTTTAGGACAATGTATCTAGCTTTACACAATTTTCGATGTATGTATTTATCTGAGTCAGCTCTTATCAAAATAAAGACTTTTTCGAAATGCATTTTGTTCTAGGAATTTCCGTTGAATTCCAAATTTGACTGATTCGGTACCATCCCTCGCTATTGCTTCATTGGAACAGCTGCAAGTCTGCACCGAATGACAATTCCGTTCCAGTAAGGTCTTATTCAATTTGAAATAATTCGCCGTCGAGAACGTTTATTCTCGACGACGACACGCAAAGATACCTATGTAGCGCTGAAAAACCTCCCTCTGATCACATTACTATCGGTATTAGGTATTTGCCTAGCCTAGCGGATAGTCAAGCAGCAGCAAGGTACACAATCAACAAGAAATTCCTTGTCTCAGGAAATCAGACAAAATCCTTGGGCGGTCGGAAAATTCATGAAAGTGATTCCTCCCCTCTTTGCAGATAGGTGAGCAGACCTGGAGAGGTGCCATTGGATTTCGGTCTGAGTAAATGGGGATCCGGCCTTGTGAAGGCGGACTTCCTTCTTCTGAACCGACCGGTTCAGCTTGCCGCCTCCACTTCAGATATCGGGAATCAAGCAGGAATGGAAGCGAGAAAAAATGAGATGCACGACGACGACTTGGTCTGCTTGCCACCAGACTTAATAACACAAAATAAACGTAAGAAGGAAAAGTCGTTCGATGCACATGGGCTGGCTGGCCTTAGCACAAGCCCTTCATAAATATGCAAATGGACCGTCGAGCTTCAGATGTTTCTCTTTTCCTGTTTGTTTGTTGTTGGTTTGTGTCGGGTGGTTTTTCTTTCCAATCCAACAAAGTCGTCGTCGTTCTTGTCGTCCCGGGAAATTTTGTGCTCCAACAGCACCGACTTGACTGACTGGAGGAAGCCGGTTTGAAATACACACAGGATAAATGATGTGGACTTAATGAAGCTCCGATACGCAGCCCACAATTTCACCGGTGTATGAAGTCTTCTTGGGCGAGGAGAAACCTTTAAAGATTCACCACTTTAATAAGACGATTAGGAGAAATTTGCAAGAAACAATTAGCATTTTGAAATTGGAAATTCGAGGTGAGCATTGTTAGGCAGCAGAGCATTGTCTTCTACAAGTTGGTTCTTCTAATTCGTTAAACTTCTCTTCGAAATGATCAAAGCCGAAAACGAACATGATTTTCTTTTCATCCAGCAGCTCTACGTTGCCTATATTCAGGCGTTAAATTTGAGACCGGTTCAAAATTCATCTTTAAACTATTTCCCATCGATTCCATCTTGTGAAAAAACCTCGCTTATTTGAGTAATTGACGAATTACAATTTTTCATTTTCACCTGCGGTGTAAAGCGATCTTGAGAGATTTGAATATTAGAATCAGCTTCAAAATTAAGATTCTTAAACTGAGTAACAATTAAGAATCATATTGAGAGACGATAAATTCGTGGAAACTATGGTGTTCAACTTAATTAGATCATACAAAATTTTGAAAAAAAAAACCCATTTTTAACTTTTATTAACAGATTGTATTAGTTGTTTAGTAAAGGAGAATCTTAAGCAATAAATGTAATCAAGAAAAACAAATTTCAATACTTTTTTTTTTAATTTTTGGAACTTGGCAGCTTTTTTCCCTTGCGAGATCATTCAGATTCATTTTCATGTCGCCATGCTCTCATCCCTTCCCCAAATCACTAGAGAAAAAAACTTACTTCAACTAGTTTAGAACCAGGTGTTAGCTACCCAAACTCGATAGACTGTGTTCTCTACATCAACCAAGTGGAATGAACTTGCCACAAAAATCTATGAATTCATATTGAATGTCCAGCCTCTAGACGACCGAAAACAATCAGTTCGAAACCAATGCATGGTATAGCCAATTAGTCGCCGTAACCATTAGTGGTAACCCACAGTTAAATTTCTGCAAACTTCTTCCTTCATGAGGCGATGAAGAGCAATCGAAGAAGCGATTAAACCATTAAAAGGTGTGTAATTGAAATAAATGCCTTCAAATAGCAAACGGTGTGACCAAAAGAAGAAAAAATAACATAAACACTCTCTGACTCAAACAAACTGTTGAAAAATAGAGCAAAACGGATACTATAGGAAATTAGAAAATTAAACAATTTAACTACACTGAGGACAAAGTCTACAAAACGGATAATCAGAAAATGTCAATTTTACCAAATGCTAGTCTAAGACTTGAATAGAATGTCTCTTTTATCATCTTTCTATTTACTACCAATATGGTGATGTTTAGCGTAGTGTGACTCAAAAAAAAATTAAAACAACAAAAACCAAAACAAACCATAGGGAGCGATAGTTCTTTCAACTCTACAATCAATCAATAATATCGTTTTAAAAAAGATATGGTGATAGCTGGTAAACAAAACCAAACAAAAAAGAAATGAGAACTTGAAGCACACTTAATGCAGCCTCCTCTTAACAGGTTTTACGAAAATACCAATACCACGAAATGACCAAACTTATTTCCCACTTTTTAAAACTTCTTCTACAGTAGCCTACAGTAGGACTAGTAATAGAATCAATTTGTAGCTTTCGGGAAATCGGCACTTCTACTACGTTCAAAATGCATATTAAATGGGGACTAACTAGTTGTAGTAGAAATTTCAAAGTTAAACTGTAAGTCAAAGGAAAGAACGAACTCAACCATAGATATTAAGAAATAAAGAAAGATAAAAAAAACATACGAAAATTAACAAAAATAAACAATTCGAACTTAGCGATAGCGAATGATATTGAAGAAAAACCAAAAAAAAACGTCTCTAGTGCTAAATAAACCATAGAAAACAACAAATTACGCATCGTTCGGCCAAGGAAACTATAATGAAGAAAAGCCAGATTGGTAGCTTTAACTAGATTTAACAAAAAAAAAGCACGATTCGAAGAAATCTGTTCCAAGTGGAGGAATTAGTAATGTTAAGAATTTGAGGAAATAAAGCTCATCCTCCAACTGAAGTCAAAAGAACAGAAAAAATGCTTGTTTTCTCCCATGTATCTAGGTGATTTTGTTATTCTTGACATATAGAGAAAAAAAGGAAATAAAACAAAACACAGCAAGCTGGACTTGACGAAGAAAATTGTTACCAACGAATGCAGTTGATGTTTGAATTGAGATATGTTCGCAGCACTGAAGAATTTACCGGGGAAAATGTTTCCAATAGATTTCTTGTACAATTGAAAAATAAACGAGATTAAAAACATCCACAGTAGAATGCTTTTCAAGAAAATTAACATTTACTATAATGCACTTCCACGAACATGGTAATTATGAAAAAAAAATCTTGTTTTATTATTATTGGAAAACTTATATGTAACATTACCAAGCAAGCTTTAAAAATCGAGCAATGACTAGTAGAAATAATTTCATCGTTGATTTTAAATGAATGAAACAAGATTGTCAAAATCACTGTAAAATCTGTTATTTTCAGGAGGATGACATCCTTATCCTTTGTCATTGAATTTATCAACCATCAATATTTATAGCCCAGGATTTTCGGCCCCAAACAAACCTGACATATGATTGTCAAAGATTCGAACTAAATATCAAATCCTGTAGAAGTATGGTAATTGTTCTGTTTTCTCATTGGTTGAAATTTTGACTTTCCCAACTATGTACTACAGTCCCACAAACAAATAAATTCAAAAAAGCTCTATACTACTTTGAGAACAGAACACCATAAATGTCTTTCCCGATGGATACAAAAGACGAAAAAGATTCTCTCTCGCAAGAATAATGTGTCTGCCATCCCCCTGGTTGTTTGACATAAATTTGTGCAGATTCTCGACACAGATCCCAGAATTTTGAAAACTTTGACATATTTCAATGAATTTAATTTGTCAAAATTGAGTTTCGATTTTGCCGTTCTACGCCAAAGTGTGTTTTTCAAACTTCAATCCTTAGAAATCAGTTAGACTATGTTAGACTTTGAGTTCGAACTAGAGATGTCCAATCTAGTGGAACTCACACGACAGAGAACATACGTACGAGCTAGCCCATGAAACTTGAGTAAAAATTTCAACGCCCCTTTTGTACCACTTTTTGTTTTTTGGGTGGGACACCAGATGTCTCTAAACACACCAAAGAGAACTGTCAAAACAAAACTGAGAAAAAAATGACAAAATTTAAGTCAGTTTTTAACAGGTCGTCTGAGCTACCTGGCATGTTTCAAGAAAATTGCTGATGGAGTTTCGTAACGCATTCGTCATATTGCATTAGAAATGTACACTGGATTCTTTTTTTAAACGATCTTATTTTACACGGTTTTATTTTAAACGATTTTTTTAAAACGATTTTCTCGAAATAAGACGATTTCCGAACATGTCAAAAGCAAGTTCTATAAACTCCCACTTTTTTTTCAAAACACTTTTGGGAGGTAAATTGATTCGGACGTTGCTTTCCGACAGAAACATGGGCCGGAATGGCCACTTAGAGACTTTGCGGAAGTTCCGGAACAACCGTGGCTTGAAAATCAAAACAAATCAATTCAAAACAAACCTTTGAGCGTCTCGATTTCACTCAAATCACTTCAGAATGGCCTACCTGATTGGAAATGGACGATTTATAGTCCAAGTTGGCCACTTTACTCGAAATGAGCGAGAAATTTTGGCCGTTTGTTTTGAACTTTTTTTACACGATTTCTTTTTTTGCACGTACACAACAATCGTTTAAAAAAAGAATCCAGTGTATCCTAAAAATTTATCTGCTTTTTCCTTCAAACTTGCAAGAAGTACTAAATTTTTAACAATGGAATGCAAATGTGATACGTGAATGAAAGCTTGGATACTTAGACTCAGTGCTGCTGGGTGAGAATGATCGTCATGAATATTTTTGTTTGATTGGACATAGACGATGCTTCCTCTTACTTCGATAGCCGTTCAAGAAGTGCGAAAGCTTGATTCAAAAGTTGTCAATTATTCTCTGTCGCAGTAGTACTAAAATTAAAAAAGTAAAATTTTACCAAATAAAAAAAAACTCTATTTGCATTTACCAAGCAATAAATTGAAGCCGTTTTACTCAGATGTTGGTCAATTTATTCATTTGTTCATATACGATTACGCCTTTTCGAAAAATGGGCGCTTCAAAAGTTGAATTATAACAATTTTTAACGTATTTTCCTGATGATGGCTTTTGAATTTTTACACACTTTTCTGAAGATTTTTTGTTCGAGTTTGTACGTCTGTTCTGTGCGCTTACACTATGAAGGCAACGATTGAACCACTGACCATACTGACTGGACACTCGATTTCGTTTTCTGGATAATTTTTCCAACAGTACGCAATACCGATTCCAGAGTGCGCATCGATCGATTTGAAGAAATGCTATCCCAGTTAGGAAATGTCACCCAAAAAAAACAGGCAATTTCTACGATAAAATCGGGCTAAACAGGTACATTTTTCCTACAGGGCAATATTTGTCAAAATTTTCAGGTTCGCCACCTGCCGTCGGTATTGCGAACCTACAAAATCTGACAAAAAAATTAGACAGAAAATGGTTGAATTTTTGTTATAAGTGTCATGTCAGTGTAATCAGTGATTAAACTGTCGATGAAATCCTGTAGAAGGTAAACCGAAAAAAGGGTTGAAATTTCAATTGTGTTTTACTCGATTACCCTTTTTGCACATGGGACAATTTGGCTTAGAACGGCAATTCGTTTGTTGTAAATATTATGGTCATGTTAGAGTAGAATCACTATTCATTGAACAAGCACTAGATATCAAACAATATTGAACGAAAATCATTGTGCCATTTTAAAAGTTTTTCCTAACGCGCTGTTGGAAATTCTTCAAGAATTTCGGATTCTGACATTCTCAATCAGATGAACAGTAAAATTTATTCAGAATTTGACGTGCTTTATCGACCGGATCAAGAAAACAATTTTTTTAACATTGAAAAAAAAATGGGGAAAAGGCAAATAAATTCAATGATGAAAAATAAATAATTTACAATTGAAAATCGGTTGAATATTTTCAATGTAAATTGTTTCAAGTATGTGTAGAGATGAGATGAAGAATATGCAGAAAATAAATCAATTTTAATATTTAAAGATAGAATCAAATAACACTGAAGATAAGTAAAATAAAATAAAAACAGTCAGCAGCCTTAAAAATGTGCACTTCCTAAACCAGTACCGTATTTCTCCACCGGAAGGCCAACTCATAACAAACAATCAGCAGCAGCTGACTTAAAAATCTGCACTTTCTAAGCCAATTCCGCCTTTATCCACCGGAAAGCCAAATTAAAACAAACAGTCATCAGCAGCAGTAGCAGCCTTAAAAATGTGCCCTTTCTAAGCCAGTTCTGTATTTCTCCACCGGAGACCAAAATCAAAGCAAACAATCAGCAGCAGCCTGAGAAATCTGCACTTCCTAAGCCAATTCCGTCTTTTTCCACCGGAAGACCAAATCAAAAAAAATAATCCGCAGCAATCTAAAAAATCTGCGTTTTCTTAACCAATCATCCGTCTTTTTCCAGGGGCTGAATCAGGAACAATTTTGTTCGTAGCAGCAGCATTTAAAATCTGTGTCCCTTGTGCCAATCCATCTTTCTACCCGAGGCCGAATCAGAAACATATTTTTCGTAGCAGCAGCCTTGACAACCTGGCTCTCTGTCCTTATTCTACCAACCACACTATTGCCGTGATTTTACGATTTTTATGAATCTTAATTCAGAGATTCATTCAGACACGTCTGTTACTCACAAGAATATATCAATGACTGTATTTTTCGCCAAATATTAAAAAAAATACAAACGTTGCCATAGAAATTTATTTTATTTATCTTCAGTGTTGCCGAATACAACTATTACTTTATTTTATCTTTATCAAAATTTATTTATTATCGGCATATCCTTCATTTCATCTCTACATGCTCATTTGTTATGGCATAACTAAGATCTATTTATGGACGACCTCTTATTAGAATCCTCCATATTTTTTCTTGATTTTTATCACGCGCATAAAAAACGTTTCCAGCATGTTCGCTAGAAAGCCAACTTGGGCAGCTCTGCGCAATGTCCAACTAACTATATTCATTGGAAAGCTTAAGAGTTTATCCAAATTTTGAATACAGTCACTACCGTGGCAAACAGTGCCAACCAAACTTTTATACGGGGTTTTTACAAAAACATCATTTTCTAGTTCAAAATTTTTGGACACTTGGTCTACTATGAACATATTTAACCAAAATTTGAAAAAAAAACTTAAAAAATAAAAATTTAAAATATTGCGCCAAAATTTGTGATTAAGTCCCTTGAAGATTATAAAAAAACCTAAAAAATATTACAAAACAGCTAACCAAAAAAAATATTTTTGGCTGATGGCCAGCGATTTTATACTGTGCATTGGTTAAATATTCGATATGACAAACTACACCGAATTGAAAACAAAACGAAAAAAGACGGAAAGAAAATCAAAATATCTAAAATGACAACAAAAAAAATTAAAAAATATCAAAAATGACTTATTTAAAAATGTAACATTAATGAAAAAAAAAATTTTAAATAAGTCATTTTCGTTATTTTTGATATTTTTCCATCTTTAATGTCATTTTTGGCATTTAAAATATTTTGATTTTATTTTCGTCTATATTCAATTTGTTTTTATCTAGGTGTAATTTTTCATAAAATTTTAATTTTTATTCAATTTTTGTTTTGTTTTTTTTTTTGTTTAATTTGCCTTATAAACATCTAAATATTAAACATGTCGTGTGGAGCGTCTTGTGATTTACTATGTATGGAAACTCTGAAACACTCCATACATATAAAGCCACCGGTTTTCTGTAAAATGGCTAAGAATGGCTAAACACCATATCTTGACGTTCGATTCAATTTTCAGTCGTTTGCCATCAAAATTAAAAATTTAGATTTTTCTCGATCTCCTTTAGTCCCCCCTTAGGTGTTTTTGAAGGGTAAAAAATCGAAACGCCTTAATCAAGTTCAATAGAGCTGAAATTGGGCACAGTTCAATTTTCTGCGTCAATCACCGTTTTGGAAATTCAATGATGTAATTTTTCACATACCTATATACACATTGTCACTCCAATGTGCATTGTACAACTAATGTGGAGCAATGTAGAATTCATTTTATCAATTGATCCTTATGCACATGTCCATGGCTGAATATTTTTCTGAGAATCATACTTTAATTTTTTACAGGGTTTTTCAAAACTATAAATATCGACCTGATCGGTTGATTAAAAAAAAAACAGATTAACAGATTTTCGGTCAGGAGCAAGAGGGGTTATTAAAAGATGATTCGATCTGTCAAACTTCAAAATCAGCCAAGTTGATTGCTTCATCGCGTTTGTTTACTATCAATCCATAGAATAGCTAATGCAGTTTTCGTTTTTCTCCACTAGCGCGGGGCAAAACTTTTTTTGAATAAACAAACAGAATCGTTACCCGGGACGATGCAAATATACGGTTGCTATACTCATGCTTATGCTTACCCCCAAAAATGACAACTTTTATGGGGTGCAACCGCCTGCTTGAGGTTCAAATCTCGGGCAAAACTAGTGGACTTCTGAATTAATAAACGAACATAATAACAGCAGTTAGGTCAAAACTCGTGGGTAACTAGGTTGCCACTGCCAATAAACGAAAACACTATAAGACCTAAGCTTGCCTTTTCATTTTAGCCCTCTGCTAGTTTGTAAACAAATAAAACGATTATCACCGCGCTCTCCTCGCCTACTTACTGTAAAAGTCAGAAAACCTAGTAATTGAATGACCTTGGTCAGGAGTGTCAAATTGACTCTCTAGAACTTTGAAGAGACTTTTTTTAAGAACTTTTATTGTGTTTCAATAAGAAAAGTAATGATAAAAATATTCAAATAGAGTATCAGTATCAGTATCAGTCATTAAAAAAATAGGATGTATGAAATTATCTTAAAAAGGTTTCTAAGAACCAGAATTCCGTTGCAGAATTCCAGAAATGTCTTGTAACAACAATAAGGATGCAGCCTTCTTAAATTCCCTAAGCATTGCCGTTTAAAATTTTAATCAGTGCGTGGAAGTGCATTATAACTTGTTAACACATTTTATGCATTTTACACTCAAAATTCTACAGATTTCCTAGGAGAATAACAGACAATGTTTCCAAAAGTTGTACTTAAATCGAAATAAGAACATAAATAAACAGAAAAATAGAACAAATGCGCACCATTAAAACAAAAGGTTAAAATCATTAAAAAATTTATAGCAACCAAACATGCGAAAACTGACAAATCAAGTAACGTTAATTGTTTAGTAGCGACGACAGTTATGTTGTTATGTATGTAGGTAGATTGCTATTATGCGAAGCAGTAAGTCATTACATGACAGAAATTTGAGTAAAGCCACTGCAGACTTATTATCTAACGATTTTAATGCAGTCTTAGAGTGACTATTTCTCGTAGCATTCTAAGCAATGTCCATAGTTTAGCTAGCTGAACTGTCATCCAATTAAACATGTGTTCTGAATTGGTTAACAAAATTGTTTAGTAACAAATCTGTGTTGCAGAAGAAGCTTTTCTGGAATATTCGAAGAAGCTTATACAAACGGAATTACTCAGTCTTATGTGCTACTTTTCAAAAGCTGCTTTATTTTATGGAAACTTGTTAATTTCTACAATGTGTAAGCTTATAAGCTATAAGCTATTAATTTCTACAATATGTAAGCTTATAAGCTAAAAAGATGCCTAAAACCGGCAAATATTGGCCAATATTGCTTTTTGGTTCTGAAATTCTGCTGGAAAGAAGCTTCTTCTGCTTGTTTTTGTAGCCAAAACCGGTTGTTAGCTGTATAAAAGATTGTTTAATGGAGCCAAAAAAGCTTCAAAATGAATTGCATAATCATACAAAAAAAAAACCAATAGGTTGTGTTATTCTACTAAAAGTTAATTATGGGTTCTTGTATTTACCTTGAAGAAGCTGCAAAATTGACATTACAACTTTTCTAGCCAAAACAGGCAAGAAGCTTCGATTGCGTTTTTTTTCAATCAATTTTCTTTGATAGTCATTGGAAAAACAGTGTCTATGCAGCTTGAAAGCTAGACAACTGAATGCTTATTCTGATTTTTCCTCCGATACTGCTTGTTTGAATCTTATTTCCAACTGAAAGAATAGTCCATGCTATTTCCAAAAGCAGAAAAACGGATTGCGTTTTTTCACCTTTTTCAGCTAAAAAGTCCATTTGGTCGTAAATTCGACTTCAAAGGAGCACGCGTGTTTTTGAATTCGTGATTTTTGATAAGCTTCTGTGAGCCTTTAAGCTGCAACATGAACTTCGACATTTTTACCAACCATTTTCTAGCCGCCTTCACACGTTAAGTTTGAAATAAAGCTTTAAAGAAGCTTCTGAGTATACAGCTAAAAGTTCCAAAACTCGTTGGGTTTTTTTCGGTCTGTCTGAGATTTCAAAGTTCATCTATGTGCATGTTATTATTATTATAATATTTTATGAAGGACATTTTCTTTGCCATTCTTATGGCATTCGTGTCTGCCTGTGAAAATTAATTTTTTGACTGGATTTATTCCATTGGGCTGATTTATCGTTGCTGTTGTTCTAAGAAGTAATCCAAACATAATTGAATTGTCTGCACTTTTAAAGAGTCACAAAAAAACAAGAATGAATTAAACTTGAAATTAACAAGTGAAGTAAATAGTGGATAGTTAAAAAAGGCACAGTTCAGCTGAGTTTTGCCAGATTAGATTAATGAATTGATCGTTTGATTGATAACACATGTGGCAGCACATTTTTTTTTTTCATTTCAACACAAATGGACTGAATTTTATAAATTAAACGCCAAAAAATTCAACCTTTTTCATAGTCTGATACTCACTCTTATAGACCTTCCGGAAACTTTACATTGGTTTAATGTATAGACACTATAATTTCATATAGTCTGGCAAAGAGAATGACGGGAGCCAATCGAACTGTCATTCGCGGGAGCCAATCGAACAAACTTTCTAAATATTGGAATATCATGGTTGAAGTATTGTAATTCACTAAACTTGTTTGGCTTTTTAGTGACATTAACAAAAGTTTTTTAGCAGAATTTTCACTACTTTTTTCACCTATACATCATAATATACTTTTAAAAGGGGATTTCGCGTTCAACTGAAAAACATAGCAGGTAATTTAAGAATAATAGAGAAAAAAAAAATATTTTTATTTTGCAATGGACGAAGACGCTATCCCCCCCCCCCCCCCGACCCCAGCTTGCACATCTTCTCATCCGAATCGCCTTGATTGGCTCCGCCGCGACTGACAGTTCGATTGGCTCCCGTCATTCTCTTTGCCAGACTATATAAAATTATAGTGTCTATAGTTTAATGCTGTGCTTTGTATCTACTGTTACGTTTGATTCTGCATAGTTTATCAAAACAAATAAATCGTCAACTAAACAGCCTTAATCTAAATAAATCAAAAATAAAACTCAGATTAAATCCTGTATATATCAAACGAGTAAAACCAAAACCAACATCTAAATCGAAGAGACACACATAAATGCCTTTTCAGCAAAAAAAAAACTACTAATCGAGTTGCTTTGAAATGATCAACTTTAAAGCATAACCTTAAACTTACATATATAAAATTGAATAACAAAAACTATTCTCCAAACTTCCAAATAGAACAAAATTACAATACATTTGAGCTTACAATCCGTCAGCCGTTGGAAAGTCCAGAACTATAGGAATATACGTAGAGTGCTCAAGAAGCCAAAACGGGAAAGCTACTGAACATTCATATTATATTTGATAGTTGCTATCATTTCGAATCAAATGTTAGTTGAATTGCTGAAAACTGATGTTTAACTTATGTTTTAACATTCCAAACATCATTAATGTTATTTTGAGAAAATAATTTTATCAACGAAAAAGTATACTTTCTTACACAAGAACTGGTGTATAAAACTCTGTCTAATTTTTTAAAATAATAATTTCTGTTCATTCTAAAAACAACGCTAGCACTTTCATCCCAATGAGCAACATATAGTCAATTCAAGAAACAAAAAGCATTTACAAACACTTAGAACCTTCTTTCTAATAACTAACAGGAAAGCCTCACTGAAATCTTTAAAAAAAACATATTGCAAGTCGATGTTTTCCCTGCAACTTTCAGAAACCAGATCGATGAAACGTTACATTGTTACATCGTGCATAAGGGACTTTAGAGATTGATGAAACAGAAGAAAATGCATCTTAACAAACCAATAAAATAACACACACAAAAAAAACAACATAAAAACAGTTATCTAATTGAATGTGGCTAGGAATCATAACCCGAAAACCAAAGTGTTGAAAGTAGCTATTATTTATTTAATTGTAGCGATTAAGCGGGAAATCTAGCGAAGAAGAAATTATTCTAGAAAGAAGAAAAAATATTGTACTAACACTTACCAAGAAATTTAACGAGCAAACACACTCACTCACAGAGCCAACAGTCAAATCAAACGGGGTCGGATTTGGAAATGACGCGCACGACCTATGACTTATCAACAAGGAAATTGAGAATTCACCGGAAACTGTCTGGATCCAGTAGCATGAAAACTTGTTCGGCAGAGGATTAGATGCGTTAATGCTGGCGTAGAAGAAAAGATAAAGGAAAACAGTTGTTTAATTATTTGATAGCGTTGTACAAATTGTAAAAAAAAAGATGAAGAAAAACCAGAAAACCAAAAATCAATGACAGTAACAGAGTAAGTAGTATATAACAAAATTTAAAAATTATAGAGAAGTTAAAATAATTAAGAAAATGTGTTAAAATGATATGTGAAGAATAAAAAAATGACAAAAAATATAGTAAACTTGTTTTTTTTTTATTTTATTTTTATACTGAAAGAAAACCTCAAAGTGTCACACGTATGAAAAAGTCACATAATTTTAAAAATTACAAAGTTGCCACAATGGCAAATGAAACCATTAAGTTCCAAAAATTACAAGGGATAATAAGAATATTAAAAAATGACTAAAAAAAATGACTAAATTGATAAAGATGAAAAAAAAATGAAAAAGTGACCAAATCCCAAGCAACCAAGAGCTCCATAAAACAGGTACAAAAAGCTTGCTCAGCCCAACAGTTCTCACACACTTTCCATCCATCTGTCTGCTCACCAAATCTTTAATCAAAACTTGTTCGGCTTCGGATTCGAGATCCGACCTTCATGGTGACAATCGAATACGCTACCACAGGGCCAAGCCTAGATGTTGTTCTCCAGATGAAACTAAAATTCAAACTGATGATAAGTTTTTGCGCAGCATACCTGCAGGCGCACCGACTTTTAAATCCCGTTTTGAGTACTTTTGTGCACTTTAAGTGACTTAAGTTCCTTACAACGTACATACTTGTCACTTTAGCACTTTAAAAATCATTAATGAGTACATATAATTCACTTACGAGAATCGGGCAAAATTAGTCACCTACAACGTACATAAAGCTTAGTTCTTTTAGAAATGGGACTATTACGAGGAATGAAACACTTTTAGATAGACTGATTTTGATCAGCTTCCAAGCTAAAATTTATTATAAAAATTAGCAAATTATAGTTGGATAGTTAGTTCATTTAGTGCTTACATTTTAGTGCTCTCCTAACCTTCTTCAAATTTCCAACATGTAAAAGCGAATCCCGACAGTATGTACAATAGTCTAGGATGCTTTTGGTCTAACTGAATTACCTGTGGTTTAGTAATTGTTAATTTTAATTGTTTTGATAGGATTGTTGTTTTTCGCACAGCTCAGGGAATTTAGCAAGAGGAAAAGTGAATGATTTTTCGGCTAGAAACGGTAGAACAAAAAACACGTCCGACCGTAACAACGGTTTTATTTATTCTGAATCATTTCAAATAGACAGTGGTACCAATATAACTAAAACATAAGTTAAACAGAAGGGCTGCCCAATTTTTGGAACGTTCATGCACCCCCCGTTGAGTCTCGATATCGAGATCAACCGAAGGAAGTACGGCTATTTGAGCAATACCGTTGATGTTGTTTTCGCCGATCACGATGCTTCCAAGTCGCCACTGCTTTCCAACTAACGTTATTAGCAGGCACTGTTTCTTCACAAGAATCGGCTGATCGCGATGAAACTTTCCACGATGATTTCAGAGTAGCATCAAGTTCGACCTGTTTGTGGTTGAATTGGCACACACGTGGAAGAGGTTTAGGTTTCCTAGGCTGAACAGAACCTGACATCACCCAGCCCAATTCTGTTTCTGCTAGGGTGAGGCTGCTGTTGCTCATTTTCAATCTACCATCTCGGATGTCAATCGGATCAGGGACATAGAAAGCTGGGTCTGCCAATGTGAGACCGGTCGGAATTTCTAATGTTCGTATATCTACTTCGCATAGGGGTAGGTTGGCAGACACAGATGGCACAACCAAAAATTCCAGCTCGGAGGTGGAAAAGTCTTTGGCACATGATTTGATGCGTGTCGAGAGAGTATTATTCACATGGGTCTGAGTATCGTTGAGTCCACTAACAGGAAGTTCCACTGGTCGCATGTTGATCATAAGCTTGGAGGCCAAACTCTCACTGATGATGTGACTGTCGGATCCGGAGTCAAGAAGCGCTCGACACTTAACAGTGGAGCCATTCTTCCTGACAATTAGCACTTGCGCTGTCGATAGTAGCACCTGCTTAGTGGCTGCTCCCAAGTGAGCACACATTGTTGCAGTGGTGTACTTCGATGTTGTTGGCGTTTCAGCAGCACCATCAGCTTCCATCTTTGCGCTACTGGTTGGGTTGGTGGGATGCAAGAAACTGTGGTGCTTTCGATTGCATCCTTCCACCTTGCACCCTTGCTCGGACGGACACTCACTGACTTGATGAAGTGCTCGCAAGCAGTTGAAACCAAGGTGCGTATATATTCAGGAGGTGTTCCCGAATAACGAATTCCCGATTCGGCCATTTTGGTTATGTAGGCTATACAACTATACGGAACTCATGAAGTTTGTTTACCAACAAACCACAGAAAAGCTGAGAAAAAAATAAACAAACTCATTGAAAGCCCCGCTCACTCCTCGCCTACTTACTGTGAAAGTCGGAGAACCTAGTGTATCTAAGAACCTTGGTTGAAACAAAGACTGGCCCTTGAGACGACAGCCTTCCTGTCCGGCAAATTCATTCGGGGCACCGGTAGATGGAGTGATCTTCCTTGCAGCAGGAACACGACTGTTTCGCCATCTGGAAGAATGATCTTGCAGCTGGTTTCAGGCCGTATGTTGGGCGTCTAGCAGGAACTGTTGACTGCTGCCTTGCTGGCTGCTCGGAGCGACTTGTGCGCAGCAGAACTCGTCCTCTCTTCCGCAGGAAGTCGATGAATTCTTGAAATTCAGGTAGCTCGTTTCTCAGAAGTTTCGTTTCCCGCTGCTCTTTGGTTTCTTTGTCGAGTTTCTTGTACAGCACATTGACGATGAGAAGCTCAGCTAACCCTTCTACTGGGAAACCATGACCACGAAGAGCATCAACGTGTTTGGTGCATGTTTCGACCAGCTTGGTAATACTGTTTCCTCGATGTTCGTTGGTGACTTTCAGACAATCCAGTATGGCGTCAATGTGTGTATCCACGCCAAGTCATAATCGTTGGTGTTTATGACATCTTAGTCGATTTTGTCCTTGGCGTCGCCTAACAACGCGTTTTGGAGATGAAGGATTTTCATGGCGGGAGTCTCGTTGGCGTAGCGCGGCATGATGCTCTGGAAGAGGCTTTTGAAGCTGAACCAGTTCTCCGGGTTGCCATCGAAGACCGAAAATGGAGCGTGTAATTGTGGAGCGGCAGCTTGCACGTAGATGTGTTGCGGGGGTACTGGCTGAGCCATTTCACTTCACCACTGGTCGATGGGAGAGCGGGAGTGAGACAATCAATTTTGGTTTGGAGTGCAACATAAAGCTGGTTGTGAAGTGTCTCGAAACGCAGATACTCTTCTTTTTGTTCGTCCTGCTCATCTCCCGGCTTGCTAGCGACGATTTCCATGTGTACTTGATCGAAATCCTCTACACATTTTCGAAGCGTCTCCAGGTGGAGCTTTAGTAAATGGATACTCACAGGTTCAGGCTTGAGGGAGTCATTTATCCGAAGCAGTTTCTCGTAAATCAATTCACGGCGGTCGAGAAGAATCGTCAATTCCCGAGCCATCTTGCGCTGCTGGTCACGTAAAGCCTGGGCGGTTTTCTGTTCTGCGACAGATGGCAGAATATTCCTTGGAACTTTGCCTGGATTTACTCGATGAGGAGTTTCCGATTCGGACATTGATTTTGTAGCACTTTTAATTTTGCACCCGCAGGTGGCAATCACTTTTTATTTTTTCCTCTTGTAGGAAACACTTTTTTTTCAAATTCAGTTCACTTTTGAATTTAGCCAAAATGGCCGACAGTTTTTTTCACTAGTGCCTTGGGAACGATCACACACTCGGCACCAAGATGGTGGACCGGTTAACACTAGTGCCACGGGCATACACACACTACTATACAGTCAGACTTTTCGCCAAGATGGCGGACTTTTTTCTCTAATATGCTACGAGCACACACACACTACTGAAAGTCACGGACTTTTCTTCGCCAAGATGGCGGATCTCTTACACAATTGTGCATCGAGCACTTTTCACCAATATGGCGGAATGTCTTTGAACTTGTGCGATGCGCACACACACACAGTCACAATTTAAAAGCAACGGATTTTTCCAAGATGGCGTCGAGCCGAAAATTTTCGTACACGGTACGAATTCACTCGCGATTAACTTTTTCGATAGCCGGAAATCATTCGAAATTCCTCAGGCTATCCGGATCGATTAGGACCAAAATGTTTTTCGCACAGCTCAGGGAATTTAGCAAGAGGAAAAGCGAATGATTTTTCGGCTAGAAACGGTAGAACAAAAAACACGTCCGACTGTAATAACGGTTTGATTTATTCTGAATCATTTCAAATAGATAGTGGTACCAATATAACTAAAACATAAGTTAAACAGAAGGACTGCCCAATTTTCGGAACGTTCAATTGTAAATAATACTCACGGTGCTGCTCAATATAAAATAGCAATTATAAAGTTACTGAATCCTGTTGTAAGTGCAGTGATACAAGCTAAAATAGTAGGGTTATATTAGAGCATTGAACTCATAAGTTCGAAAATGGTACTGAGTTCTTGGTAGTTAAATTTAATATTAGACTTGCCTGAATGTTATGTCATTCGCGGAATAGTATCCCTAGCACTTACTCTATTTAACTAAATAATCTTTTTTTTTAAGAAATTATAAATTCTACTCCTCGAGATGGCACAAGACACGTTCTCGAATACTTTAGCATCTGTTTTCGTACTCCTGTTTCGATGACAATTATCGACGGTTCCCTTTAGAAGATGTCATCGCCTAGTAGCGAGGGGATGCTCGTTGTCAACACCTATCAATAAGCGCATAGGTACTACTTTGCGACGTAACAGGGACAGTTACGAATGCGTGTATCTCAAAAACCATTCGTTTGATCTAAATACTTTCTATGAAGAAAATGAAGAAATCTTATGATTATTTATGGAAAAATATGAAAAAAATGTATCTTTTTTTTTGTAAGACTAAGTTCTACTTTATTCTTGGTACCTCCCATCGGCCGGCGCACACTTTTTCTGTCATGATATTGATCATTTTATCAAACTTATATTTCGTTTAATCTGTATTTTAGGTGACTACATCCTCCTCCTTCAATTTCTGCTACTTTTCGGTGCAATACTTCTCTTTTAAAAGAAACTGAGGGCAATTTAGAGGATACAGCTTGTGTGTAGTACAATTATGTAAGTGTATTAACAGCGCATTCCCGCGAGAGTTGACCCGAGCGGTTGGATGAACACATGTACATACATAGTGCAAATGTATGAGTAAGGACGACGCACAGCACACATTCCCGCGAGAGCTGATTCGAGCAGTTTAACCGTTGGTCCTCAATCGGAACGCACTAGTCGAGGGCGACAGTCACGGTTCAGTTCGGCAAGAGACAGGATTAACGATGGGTGATTTCCGATGGATATTTAAAGGCTGCACACAGCTGTTTTGAAATCAACAAAACTTGATTATTTTTGAGCCACTTTAGCGTTTTTAATGGAATTTCTGCTGGCAAAATCTGACAATGACGAAGTTTAACCATCATGAGATTGCATGGTTAGTATAGATCGTAGGTTGCGAAGGTTACATTCAAGATTACTCTTTTTAGGCTTTTAAAAACATCGAAAACCAGAGTTTTCCTTTTAAAAATTGTTGTTTTTTTATCCACAGGAGCAGAATTTTGACGAATTAATATATTTTATTTTCGTAGGTGATTGAAAGAATTAGAGAAAATTGGAAAGAATTAGAAAAAAATATTTTATACAAAACAACCAGCAAATACATACGTTAATATGCTCGGGACCTTGCAACAAACAGACATGGTATAGGATTCTAACGCTGAAACTTGTTTGAAAAAAGGGAATTTCATAAGTTTTGTCGTCTAACAGAAATCATCTGTCTCATAGCCTCGGTACCGACTACACAGTTTATGATCTCTGGAACTAGCAAAAATGTGTTGTTTGAGGTTACGTTTGAATGCCGAATTACTAGGCAACACTTTCAGTTTATCGGAGAAATTTTTTGGATATTTCAGCGATCTAACCTTAGATTTTCGTTTATTCAAAATTAAAGATTCTGGTATGAGTCTTGACTTCCCTGATGACCCATAACCGTATTTGCCGATCAATTGCTTCACTCTAATGCTTGATTTGAACTTTGTGGACTTTTTTGACAGCGTTTGCAAACTTTTCCACCACTATCACAAAGTAATTCTTTGAATAATCAACAGTTTTTTCAGCTATCATTTTGATAATGATGGATTTTTTTTCTCTTGCATCGTAAATATCTTAAAAACGCGTAAATTTTAAATTTTGAAAAAATAGGTCGGATAGTAATTTTCACAAGCAGCAGAATTTTGAATATCCGATAACTAGTAAACGAGCTATTAGCAAAACAAAGAGCCTCATTTTTAAATGAACTAAGCTTAAGTCACTTCTATTACTTTCAAGTTCATCAATAAGTACCTACATATAATTCAATCAAGGGAATTAAGTAGTTGTTTCTCTTTTTCAGACAAAATGTAACTTCGAAAGTAAATATGGAACTTTTGGTTGCTTGGGGACAGAGCTGCGAATGATAATGTAATGTAATGTGTAACGTGAATTTTCAATAGGGTGGTTCTACACTCAATGTTTGAATAAAAAGGCGTTTGTTTATAATATTTTTTTTGTGAATAAAAATTATTGTTATTTTAGAACAATAATTTTTATTCAAAAAAAAAATATTATAAACAAACGCCTTTTTATTTGAAACGATGTATTATGAGTTTGATCCTGAAGAAAAAAAATTGAAACAAACGATTTATAAACTAAAAAAAAACTTATAATTAAAGAATTCGTTTTAATTTCAAGGTGAAAAAGTATTTGAAGTGAAGGAAAACGGATTAGAAACAAAATGATTTTTATTTGTTTGGCGACGCAACAGAGGAAAATTCCTTTGCCCTAAGAATTTTTGTCGCTGCGTGTAATATAATCAAATATCCCAAAAATACAGAGAATGAGATTAAAAATAAATGACAAACCATACCGAGTTTTTAATAAAAAATGACCAAAATTACAAGACTGACAAACAAAAACAAAACAAAAAAGAATTACAAGATGACAAAAACACAAAAACGAAACAAAATGGATTAAGTGACTAAAATAGTAAGGTGATAGTTTCAACATTTTTGTCTTTATTAATTTTAAACCTTTTTTATTTGGCTGGTAAACGGTGGATAATGTGCAACACGAGACCCCATAGTGGTCATATCACCTCTTATTCACAACTCCTATCTCTACCTCCCCGCGGTGCCAGCTAAGGTGCGAGTAACCTAAGCGGAGATCGGGTACCCAACCCCGGTGGATGCTTTGGTCGCATGCAGACTGAGAAGGTGGCCGCACGCGTCTGTTCCCCAGGTCAGGGGCGGCGTGCAACAACAACCGAGCGTCTGTTCTCCAGGTCAGGGGCGGCTCAAACAGCGTCTGTCTTGCAGCAAGCGGGTGAATTTATGAAATGCGGCTCCCGCCAGCTAAGTCCAAGATGGCAGCCCCATCGCGGGATAGGGACTTTAGGCTAACAACCTACTGCTCCCGATTTGAAATTGTTACGGAATCCGAAAGAAATGACCGACCTGGAACTTTGGCGACGACTTTTAGCATGAAAACACGGACACGAATTGGAACTTGGAATGTTTTAACCCTTGCCCAACAAGGCAAACTGGAACAACTTGCTAGAGAGGCTAGCCGCCTCAAGCTTGAAATTCTGGGACTGAGTGAAGTCCGTTGGCCAAATACTGGAGAACGCAAGACACAATCCGGGCAAGTCCTGCTTTACTCTGGCATACGAGGAGAACATGCTACTCGGGAACGAGGAGTTGGTTTCCTGTTAAGCCCGCAGGCCTACGCGGCCCTCATTAGATGGGAACCGATAAACGAAAGAATAATCTTAGCCAGATTTAGAACACGGGTTAGAAACCTTACAATGGTCCAGTGTTATGCGCCAACTGACGTTGCCGACTTGCAGGAGAAAGAGCAGTTTTACAGTCAACTGAACAGCGTGGTTGAGAGAATTCCGAAGGGTGACATTCAAATCCATTTGGGCGACTTCAACGCAAAGATTGGCTCCGACAATCAGGACCTTGAGCGCATCATGGGGCGCCATGGCCTAGGACAGATGAGCGAAAACGGAGAGCTGTTTGTAGAATTTTGTGGCAACAACAACATGGTGATCGGTGGATCGCTCTTCCCCCATCGACCAGCACATAAGGTCACTTGGGTATCCCGAGATGGCCGAACAGAAAATCAAATTGACCACATCTGCATCAGCCGAAAATGGAGAAGGAGCCTTCTTGATGTCCGCAACAAGCGAAGCGCAGACATTGCATCTGACCATCACCTCGTCCTTGGCGAGATACGACTGAGAGTTGCGCGTGTCCAACGGCGCGAGGAGAAAGTCGGGTGTCGATACGACGTCCGCCGGTTGGAGAATCCAGAGGTGAAAAGGGCATACGTTGAACAGCTAGAATCCCGAGCCTCGGAGCTGCCGACAGACGGAACAGTCGAAGAACAGTGGTGTGGAATCAAGAATGCCTTTATCACGACGAGCCATGGTACTCTCGGTAAAGAAACTTGGAGGATGGTCGATGATCGGAGAAAGGCGAAAGTCGGAATTGAGCAGGCATGTACCGGGTCAGCCAAAGCAGCCGCCCGCTTACGATATGCGGAGCTGGAAAAGGCAGTTAAACGAGCTTGTAGACGAGACAAGAGAGCCTGGACAAACACCCTAGCCGAAGAGGGAGAAAGAGCCGCCGCCAATGGAGATATCCGATTACTTTTTTTTTTTTTTTTGTATGAGGAGATCCACTGCGACCAACTTTTTGTGATCTATTGTCCGATTACTTTATGACATTTCTCGCCGCCTCAGTGGTGCAAGGACTAATGCAAGAATGCCGCTAAAAGACCGAGCAGGTCAGTTATTGACCGATCGAACAGATCAGCTCAAACGATGGACTGAGCACTTCGAACAACTCTTCCGAGTCACGAATAGCGATGGCCAACAGAATCTGCAGCTCGAAGCGCCAACAGTAAGTCGCATAAATGGCGTCAACTCGGAAGCGCCTTCGCTGGCTGAAATAGGAGCGGCAATCAAAAACATGAAATCCAACAAAGCACCTGGGATCGATTGCATCCCTGCTGAAATGCTGAAAGCCGACCCTGCCCTATCAGCAAAAATGTTGCACCGTCTTTTCGCTGACATCAGGGATACTGCAACATTCCCGGCCGACTGGATGCAGGGTATCCTCGTAAAGGTCCCGAAGAAAGGAGACCTGACAGAGTGCGGTAACTGGCGAGGCATAACGTTGATCTGTACAACCCTCAAAGTACTGTGCAAAGTGATTCTGAACAGGATCCAGGAGAAAATAGACGCTACACTCCGACGGCAACAAGCTGGATTCCGATCTCGACGATCATGTGTGGACCACATCACAACGCTACGAATCATACTGGAACAAATCAACGAATTCCAGGACTCTCTTCTGCTGGTGTTCGTTGATTTCGAAAAAGCATTCGACCGACTTAACCATGAAAACATTTGGGCGGCTCTAAGGCGACGAGGGGTCCCAGAGAAACTAGTCCATCTCATCGAAGCACAGTATGAGGCATTTTTGTGCAAGGTCTTGCACGACGGTGTCTTGTCCGAACCAATCCCGGTAACTGCTGGAGTGAGACAAGGATGTATCTTATCATCGCTACTTTTTCTAATCGTAATGGATGAGATTCTGATTGGATCGATTGACTGTGCACCGAACCGAGGATTGCCGTGGAATCCTTCAACTATGGAGCAACTGAACGACCTTGACCTGGCTGACGATATTGTTTTGCTCGCCCAAACACAACCAGATATGCAGAGCAAACTCGACGACCTCACCGAAAGTTCCAAGGCAGCAGGTCTCAAAGTCAATGTCGGAAAGACCAAGTCGATGGAGATCAACACAGGAAATCCCTCCAGTTTCATGGTAGCTGGGCAACAAGTTGAGAAAGTGGAGTGCTTCCAGTATCTTGGTAGCCAGATTACGCCTGATGGTGGTACCAGAAAAGACATCGAAACACGGATCAGAAAGGCCCGATTTGCGTTTGCGAGTCTCCGAAACATCTGGCGCTCACGCCAGATCTCTCTACGAACAAAAATCCGAATCTTCAACTCAAACGTCAAATCCGTATTGCTGTACGGGTGCGAAACTTGGTGCACATATGCGGTGACGACGCGAAAACTGCAAGTATTTGTAAACCGCTGCCTGCGGAATATCATCCGCGCTTGGTGGCCTGGCAACTGGATCTCGAATGAGGAACTACATCGCCGGTGTCATCAAAAGGCGCTAGAAATCGAGATTCGGGAACGTAAGTGGAGATGGATTGGGCACACGCTGCGAAGAGATGAAAACGAGATTTGCAGAGAGGCGCTAGATTGGAATCCAGAAGGTAATCGAAGAAGAGGCAGACCCAGAAATTCGTGGCGGCGAAGCCTAGCCGCTGAAATCCGAACTGTCGACGAGAATCTTGACTGGGACCAGGTGAAGACGCTGGCTCCGGATCGTCAACAGTGGAGGTCTTTTACCACGGCCCTATGCACCGGAGGATCGGCGCGGGATCATTAAGTAAGTAAGTAAGTAAGTTTATTTAGGTACCTTATTATTATAATTTTTGTCATTTAGTTATTTTTGTAATTTGTTGTTATTTTGTGTCATTTATTAAATTCATGTTTTTTTTTGTCATTTTTGCCTTTATCAGGTGATTGTGTCATTTAAAAAGTATCAATTTGATGGCGAATGTTAAAAATGAGCAATTAAAAAAAAGTTCAATTAAGCTGAGAAAAAATAAAATTACCAACAATTGGTAGTAAGAATGACTTGAAGTTTATTTAGAGTTATGTGTCCAGGAACTTGCATGAAAGCTTTCAAACAATGATTTGATTTTGAGCTCACAATTCGAGCGCTCCTTTAAGGGGCGCATCCAAAGAATACTTCCCGCCTGTTTAAATTCGAGGTCTTCATTTTTCTAATTTTTTGTTCTTTAAACAAACAGATTTACACAGAAATCACCGGTTAAGATTCTAGTCTAAACAAAGGTAAGATCCCAAAAAATGGACACTCTCGCTGAACCAAAACCCCAGGAACTTCGGAACAAACGCCGAACCGAACTTCGCTGGGATCGTCAAGTGCACCGAAAGGCCGACATCGATCTCAATCGAGCCGGTCTCGGAGAAATGCTTCAGGAAGTTCGGGACATCGAGAACCTTACCCCGCAACACATCAAAGGTCTTGCGTCCCGCATCAAACGTCGCAAGCGTGCCGATTCGAAGGACCTGGTCAGACTGAGCTATGGCTTCCAGCAGGCTGAGGCAAACATTTCGGAATTCATACGGATTACCGGGGCCATTAACGTCGTTGTCAAGGAGCTGACCGGTCACGATTCCGATCTGCAACAGCTGGCCGCAGAATGTTTGTGCAATCTCAGCCTGGGCGATGAGGTATACTGCGAAAAGGTGGCCACCTTTGCCGGGACCTATCTGATCACGTTTCTGGAAAATTTGAGCCATCGGCGGTTGCAGGTAAGATGTTAGACCGTTATATATTTTTAAAGATTGATTTTGGCACCAGATTGTATCTAGGATTTTTTTAAATGTGTATGTTTTCGCAGATAACCTGCCTGTGGACTCTTCAGAACATCGTTGCTTCGGGTCCAAAAGCTTGCAAAGTTCTACATTCACAAGGAGTTGTATCCTGTCTCAATCATCTGTTGGATATTGGGGGGCAAAGCGATCCACTTCCCGATGTTCTGCTCTGCATAGAACTGATTCTGTCGTACGAGTTTCAGTTCTTTGGGTAAAATTTGAATGTTTCCTTGAAATTAGTTTAGCTTGCTTAACAAAAAATATTTCTTTTTCCAGCAAGGACATTTTACTAACAACCACAATGCCCCTTGTGATGAAGAAAGCTTCCAGCTGCAACAGTCTCAAAGTCCTGTACAAAGCGTTAAGTTTGACAAATTTCGAGGTTTTGGAATACGACGCAGTACCAGAAATCGTAACGTTCTGTTTGAAATCGTTGGCTTCTGGCTCCGAAGAGCTGCGACTTTCATCAACTCTTCTAGCGATCCGAATCCTGGCCAACCTTGTAGCGTCTCAAGAAGGATGCTGCACCTATTTGTTTGAACGTTGTCTACAACAGAACATCCGATTCGGTTGTCTGTTCAATGACTTTGCAGAAGCTGAGGAACATGCTATCTGTCGAGAACTTCTGTGGTTGTTGGGAAACATTTATCGCCAAGCGGGCAAGGTCGAAC
This sequence comes from Uranotaenia lowii, assembly GCF_029784155.1. Classification (NCBI taxonomy): domain Eukaryota; kingdom Metazoa; phylum Arthropoda; class Insecta; order Diptera; family Culicidae; genus Uranotaenia; species Uranotaenia lowii. The sequence continues at coordinate 70,675,957 of NC_073692.1, read as the reverse complement.
TGGAGCAATATTTAGGTTACGATCAATTCTGCACCCAGTTGGTGGTGCCGAAAAAGTTGTTGGTTTGAGGTGTTATAGTAAGATTACGATAATTTGAAAAAAATATATTAGGTAATGAAGTATTTATGAATCTTCAAAGAATTTTTAGTTTCGATTTTCCGAATAAAAAAATCCGTTTTCAATTGGTTCAGAGGATTGAAAATTTGTTCACAAACTAATAGGAAAAATCATAAGTAAAGAGATGATGAAAATTTGCGAAATCTTGAAATCAAAGGAATAACTTAGCTTAATCAGGAAATATCGGAAAACGGCGGGTTTTCAACCCAAAATATTTCCGTCCGTCGACCGATGCATCGTTTCCGATAAATTTGGAAGTTGCGAAGTCGTTCATTCTTTGATTTGAAGATTTTTTTTGAAAACATTTTAAATCAGAAATAAATTCGGCGGTTTAGTAATTAAAGCACACAAGTAATTACGCACAATATCAATTTTTATTTCGAGTGCTTTTGGAATCGTATCATTCTGCTTCTGATTCGTTTCTTCGTCTAGATTCGACGTCACTGAAAGCCTCAATCGGTTTTCAGCAGGAAAAAAAACAGTCATTGAATTTGTTTTTTGGTAACATTATCCAGCTATGTAGGAATATGTCACAGATTATAACCGCATATCTAAGGGATCAAAAGGTACAATTACTTTAAAAAAAAAACTCTTCCCTCAAACAACACATTCTCGCGACAAATTTGCCCACTTCCCAGCTGCTGGCTCACTCAAACAATCGCCTCGGCCGAACCGAAAATCGTAAACACAACCCAACCGACCGTGTTGATGGCTGCCGCGGTGCTGAAAACCGCGGACCAACTCTGCGTCAGCTCCAGGATGTGCCCTGCCAGGTAAACGCCGAGGAAGCCCGGAATCGCACCGACCGTATTCATCAGCCCGAAAACGCTACCCGAATGACTGGGGGCCAGGTCCTGAGGGTTTACCGTAATAGCGTTGTTGTGAAATCCGGAGAGACCTAAAAGAAGGTTAATCGGTCGAGGAAAATCGGTTTATTTTTAAATGTTTTTCTACTTACCGATGATAATTGACATGCAGGTCAGTGCCGTGTTGAATTCCGATGTGTGACACATGATGAAGAGGGCCACGTTCTGGCCGAGGAAGCAGATACTCTGAACCACTTTACGGATACGGGTAAGGGACCATTGCCGAACCATCAAGCGTTCGGTGAGGAATTTACCGAACAACGTTACCGGTGGCAGTGCAAGCCAGGGGATCATGTTGACAACCCAACCCTAAAAATTGTATAGCATTTGCGTTTCACTTTGATCTGATTTCACAAACAGGAAGATAAATCTTAGGATAATTACCTTCGCAAGAGGGAAATTTTCATGAAAGTATGTCGGTAGCCAGGACAGCAGCACGAAAAAACAGTTCATCTCACAGGCATGTCCCAGGACACAGGCCCAAAACGAAGCCCGACCGAATAGCCGCAACCATGGAACGGTTTCCGTTGAGCCTAGCTTGGGACAGATCCGACTCGGTTGCGAAAGATTTATGATTCGATTCCGATCTGAAGATATTGTGTAGTAGCGCAGCAGTAAGGTCCAGGTCAATCCGAGAAAGCCAATCACCCGAAACACTGTTGGCCAGCCGAAGTAATCTAGGATGAACGATCCTAGGATTCCAGTGAGCAGAGTACCCAGGGCTGATCCCGATGTAAGAATACTAAAGAAGCTGGTCCGTTCATTCGAGCTTAGATTTTGACTAGTGATGCTGATCATGCTAGGGTAGTGAACACCCTGACAGGCACCATTAACTATCCGGATCGCTACGATGAACGGAATAGAGTAGCTGGACAGATACGATGCTGATGTGATGATATTTGGCATCCAAAAGGTGATCATCGACCACCCGATAGCGGCCAGCAGGATCACTTTCTGGCCACCGAACTTATCGCTAAGATAACCCCCCAGAACCTGGGTCAGTGTGTAGCCCCAGAAGAACGAGCTCAGCACCGTGCCGGAGTCGGTTTTGCTCCACTTTCGCTCCGAAGCCACTGTCGGAACAAGCAGTGGCATCGTCGTCCTCGTCGAGTACAACATACATGTTCCAGCCAACAGGGTCAAGAACCAGGTCCGTTTTTCATTTCTATAAATAAAAACAAGAAAAAAGTTACAAACAAATAACACAAGAAAAAACACCATCCGAAAAACCTTACCTGGTCCATATACTTTGGCTGTCGTTGAGATCTCGAAGTAGCGAGTACTTGAGTTTCTCCTCCATCGGAGTTTTGACCATTTTCGAAAAGGTCTTCGCGGTTTTTAGTAGGTAATCGAAACACCGATTTTACGTTTCAGTCAGCATCATTCTAGACGAGCCAACATAGCTGATTTTACACGTCTTCACAAACAAAGCTCAAAATTCTTAACCGAGTATCTTAGCTTCAGATTTCTTTAAAAAAAAAACTTTCCCTTGAATTCGACACAGGTCAACAAGAAGGAATAATTCTTCCCCAACACCTCTCAGGTACCTGATGGCTAGGCAGGACTTTGTGCCATTAGGATACACCAGAGAACAGTGAAGAAAAGCCACGGTTGTGTTTTTTTGGTTCCTTTCTTTTTGCTTCGTGTTGCAGATGTTTCTCTATCAATCAGCCAGCAGCGTTTGTAATCTGCCTAGCTACCCTTTTTTCTTTTGCTTTTCTCAATCGTTGTCGGCTGGTTGGATGGCTAGGGAAAACGAAATGTCAGACTGAGGGAAAAATTTCATCTCTTGCTTGAAGCATCTTCGGGAAATAAGAGGGGTAGGAAGATGGTACCCTAGTAAGCCTCAGAAAATATTGCTCGCGTTAAATACATAAAATTGAGTTATTTTCTGGCATTTAAACTTTAATAAGTTATTAAGTTATGTTAATATAATCAGAACAAAGTGTTAAGAATTATACATTTACAACCATTTACGTATTGTCGAATGCAAAAACCGACAATGTACCTACATTTCATTGATGTTATAAAAACAAAAAAAACGACATGTGCAAAATGTCATCATGTTTAAGAGTGTACAAAATTCCTAAAATTTGAGATTTTTACACGCCCAAATGCATAAAATGTTAGATTAAACATAAAATCAATTTAAAACAAGAAAAAAAATGCAGAACTGTCAAAAATAGCGGAACTAAAAACAAAAAATAACAATAATAGTTAAAATCACAAAAAAAAAAACAAAAATTGGCGAATATGTATGACAAAACTGAAAAAATACAATAATAAATGGATTGACAACTTTTTCATTTATGTCAACTTATTAGTATTTTTAATTTTTGTGTCTTTGTTTTTCGATTTTGTGATCCTTGTCATTCTTGACATTTTGGTCTTTCTATCATTTCTGTAATTTTTATCATTCTTGTGTAACTTCCTTTATTTTTGTGAATTTTGTCAATTTTATCTTTTTTTGTCTTTATTGTCATGTTCGTCATTTGCGTTGTTTTTTTTTTGTGGTGTTTGTCAACTTTGTCGTTTTTGTTTTTATTCTGTTTTTGTCATTTTTTATCATTATTGTTTTTTTTTGTAATTTTACCATTTTTGTTTTTTTGTTTATTTTTGTATTATTGACATTTTTTGTCATTTCTTTAATTTTCGTCATGTGATTATTTTTAATACCTTCCATTTTTTTTTGTGTTTTTTGTATCTAGTATCAGTTTGTCAATTTTGATAATTTTTTCATTTTTTGTGATTTTTGTAATTTTAGTAAATTTGTTATTTTTATCATTTTTGTCTATTTGCCATTTTGTCATTGTTTTTTTGTTGTTTAAGTTATTTTTGTCAGTTTTGTTAATTTCGTTATTACAATAAATTTTGTGCATTTTGTCATTTTTGCTATTATTTATCTGTCATAAAAATTTTAGTCATTTTTCTCATCTAAATAATATTTTTGTATTTTTGTCATTTTTGTCTTATCGTCATTTTTTCATTCTGTAATTTTTATTATTATGTCATATTTTCATTTTCCCATTTTTTTCTTTTTGTCATTTTGGTTATTTTTTCAATTTCTCTCACTCTTTTTATTTTTAGAATTTTTATAATTTTTATAATTTTGTTTTTTTTTTTTGTTATTTGTTGTATATTGTAGTTTTCGATATTTTTGGTATTTTGTACACTTTTGGTCTTTTATGTCATTTATGTTATTGTGTTAACAACTTTTTTGTCATATTTGCATTTTAGTCATTTTGTTATTTCGTGATTTGTGTCATTTTGACATTTTATCATTTTGTAATTTTATTTCTTTGTCATTTTGTTTTTTTTTTCATTTTGAACTTTTTGATTGTTTTTGTCTCTTTTTCACATTCTTTCATTTTATTATTTTAGCATTTTTTTTCCATTCCGATGTTAGATGTTCAAAAAAAACTAAATTTCAACATGTTTGAGAGTGTACAAAATTCCTGAAGTTTTGGAATTTTACCCGGCCAAATGCATAAAATGTTAAACTCGACATTAAATCAATTTGAAAACAAGAAACAAAAATATAAAAATTATAGAACTGTCAAAAATAACGAAACTAAAACAAAAATGAGAAAAATCACAAAAACGACGAAATTTTTAATTAAAAATAAAAGACAATCATGATTAAAATCACTCAAAAAAAAAACAAAAATGGCAAATATGTAAGACAAAATTTTGAAAAAAAAAACCAATATATAAATGACAAATGATTGTCAATATTGTCAACTTAGTCATTTTAGTGCCTTTTTTGTTCTGTTTTTTTTTTTTTTATTTTATTTTGTCATCCTTGTGATTCATGATATTTTTTGTCATTTCTATCATTTCTGTTTTTTTTTTTTGTATTTTTTGTTATTTTTGTAACTTTGTTTTTTTTTTATTTTTGTATTTTTTGTTATTTTTGTAACTTTGTTTTTTTCTCATTTTTGTCATTTGAGTTGTTTTTTTTTTTTGTTTTTATTTGTGGATTTAGTCATTTTTTTAATTTCTTGTTTTTGTTCCTTCATTGTTTGATCATTTTTGTCATTTTATCATTTTTGTCATTTTATCATTTTTGTCATTTCGGTAATTTCGTTCTTGTCAGTTTTTGCTTTTTTTGTCATTTATTGTTATTATCGTCATTTTTGTAATTTTGTGCACTTTTGGTTTTTTGTGCCATATGTTATTGTGTTTTTCAATCATTTTTTTTTTCATTTTTGCATGTTGTTATTTCGTGATTTGTGTCATTTTTGTAATTTTTGTTATTTCATTTTTGCGTCATTTTGTAATTTTTTACTTTGGTTTTTCTGATCGTTTTTTGTCTTTTTTGTTCTTTCATTTTGTCATTTTAGTATTTTTTTTTCTTTCTGCGCATTTTGTCATTCTTATTAATTTTGATCTTTTTTGTACCATTTAAGTTTTATCATTTTTTATATCTATGCACATTATTTTGCCATTTAAAATTCTTGTAATTTTTGCATTTTTTTTTTGTTGCATTATTTAACATTTTACAAGAGTTTATACATAAAAAACGAATCAATGATTAAAATTAAGGCTTTCTTTGTTTAGTTCCATAAACGATCAGCACTGGCTGAATGCTTTATAAAATTATTTATTCAGCAAAAGAAGAAAATAAAAATAACTCACCTTATGAAAATGTCTTAGACCAACATTTTAGACATGTAAGGACCATCAAGCTCGTATCCCATCTTGCGGTAGTAGTTCCGCGTTCCAATGCCAGATATGACGGCCAACTTTTTGTTTCCATGTTCCTCCCGGGTAATACGTTCGGCTTCCTCCATCAGCAGCATTCCGAACCCCTGATGCTGGAACTTGGTGGGATCCCGTGCATTGACCGGAACAACCGATCCATAAACGTGTAGCTCCCGCACGATCGAACACTGATCAACGAGCTCCGGGCGGAAAGTGTCCGGTGAACATTTGCGCAGCCGAAGCAATCCAATCAGAATGTCCTGTTTGGGATCCTCGTAGGACAGGAACGTCTCCCAGCCACCATTTGCCACGTAGTCCCTACGAATTAGTTCGACCTCGTACGGTCTAACTTTGTTGTGAATTTCCTGGATACCGACTTCGCGGGTTCGAACATCTCGGCAATCTGTTCCGAGGTCTTTCATTCGAGCCAGAGCTAGCTCTCGCAGATTGCCGTGTTCGACGCCGGAGCTGACCAGTGGCATCGGGATGTCTCGCTGTACCCGATAAACTCGGGTCCAAGGGGGAACTAGCGCCAATATTTTAGCAACCAAATCCACTAGAGTCGATGGAGGGTAGCTCTTGTAACGACCGGTTTTCCACAGCTCGTATAGACCGGTACCTCGAATAACCAGAGTTGGGTAGATTTTTAAACCGTCGGCACGGAAATCGGGATTTTCAAAAAATTCTATGAACTGTTCAATGTCTCGTTCGATATCAACATTTGGCAAATCCGGCATCATGTGGGAAACTACTTTGAAGCCGGCGTCCTTGGACATCTGAAAGCTTTCGCAAGTCGCTTTGACTGTGTGTCCTCTGTTGGTGTCTCGAGCAACGTCTTCGTAAACAGATTGCACTCCTATTTCCAAACGGGTACAACCATAAGCTAGCAAATCCGACAGATGCCTCTTTAAGCAATAATCCGGACGTGTTTCAATCGTAATACCAATGCATTTGGTATGAGACTTTTCCGAATATCGAACGGCTTCCTCCACGCTGGAACTGGTATGACCGGACAAGGCGTCGTGCAAATTCCTTATGAAATAGTCTCGATAGTCCTCTGGGAGGCACATGAAAGTTCCCCCCATAACGATGAACTCTACCTTGTCAACCGAGTGGCCCAGCTGTTTGAGCTGCTCAACACGATGCCGAGTTTGTAGAAAAGGATTGTACCTGGCCCGGATAGCCCTCATCGAGGTCGGCTCGTATCCGGTGTAGCTCTGAGTGGAATACTCAAAGTCACTGTCCGGCCCGCCGGGACAGTACACACATATGTTGCCGGTCATGTTGATGTGCGGACAACGATGAGGCTTACACATCACGGCCACCACCGCAATCTAAATAGATAATTTGATTTGCAACCTTTGAAATAAGACTTATGACTTAAGAAAATAACTCACCCCACTAGCCGTTCGGATTGGTTTCGCTTTCAGCTTGGGAAGCAGGATCGGTTTAACTTCATGTGGAACTGCGGCAATAATGTCCACAAGCCGAGGAGCACTCGAAAGACCATAGTTCGAAGCAAGCCGAGTCTTCAGCCGGTTCAGGTTCACATCTTTTCCATCGTGATGGGCTTTCAGCAGTTCCTGGATGATTTCACCCACCACTATCAGCATCCGCTCCTCACGACTCAAGCCGGCTCCTGTAGAGATGGAAATTATAAATTTATGATTTCTGAACATTTCCGTTTGCATTATTAACTTACCAAGAGGCTTTTTCTTCGTCATTGAAGTATATTTTTACAGTTTTTTAGGGAAATTTAGCAGCGAAATTCAAAAATTGTGAAATTACGCAGGCAAACCCAAAACACGTTTTGTTTTTATCACACGCTACCACGTTTTAGCCATTTTGCACTATTTATAAACTATACAGTAGGTACTATAGTAAATTTAAAAGAACCTATTTTTAATTTCTGATTCACCCAGAATTATTCGAAAAACGTTTATTGAAAAAATATTTTTTTAGTAATCAAAATATTTCCTATTTCCATTGAAGGCGTTACAAGCTTGGTTAAAAAAATGTTATTTATAAAATTAATTTTTTTTTAAATGGTGCCATGAAGTTTGTTTTCAAGATTTAGCGTGTACAATAATACGCTCAATACCAAATGCTTGATTTTGGATAAACTTAGAATAGGCACAATCCAATAATGTATACTTTGTCCAGTGAGTTTATACTACACAGGAAGTATCATTCAACAAATTGATCAAATCATAACTATTTAAACGGCTTATTCATCGAATAAGAACAAAACTTAATGAACTCTGAGAAAACCTTTAAAACTAAACAAAGAACAAAATAATTGTTTTAGTGATTGAGTCTTTTATTAACTACTTCCACATAAACTTTAACAAGTTACATAAATTATAGGATTAAAATCACTCCACACATAGAAGCGTACATAAAAAAAAACCTTCACGGAGGCAACGAATGCACATCCAACATGTGGTCACTCAACGCCGCCTTGGCGCGAAATGATGCCTGGCAGTGTGCACACACATGCGGTCGATCGGTGTGCATCAAAAAATGGGCCACCACCGTACGTTTGGCCGAAAAACTCCTCCGGCAGAGGGTGCACTCATAGACCTGTGCATTGTCCACCTTGTACTGTTCCACCGGCTTTTTGGCAGCAACCTGGGACCGCTCCAAGCCGGTGTGCTTGTGGCAGTGATCCTCAAGTTCCGTTCTGGTGTAAAACCCAGCGGTTCGGCAGATAGGACAGGAGTAGGGGTGTTTGGCCGGATGGAGTTCTTTATAGTGCGGTGGAATTTGAGATTCATCATCGAATACTGCTGAGCAATCGTAGCATTTTCTTCTTTTGTTTTGAGCGTTGATATGGTTCTGAATGTGACGACGAGCCGTTCGTTGAACTTTGAAAAGTTTGTTACAGAACGTGCAGGGGTAATCTCGCTGGCCCTTGTGGGTTACTTGGTGTTCTCGAAAGTTTTTCTTGGAGACGAATTGGTGACAGATATCGCACTCAACCTTTTCGTAGACCGATGGGTATGGAGCACGTGGTTCACAACACAAGCTATGGTAATGCTTGCCTCCACAGCTGGAACAAGTCAGCGAAAGTTCCTTGATGTGCTTTGCTTGATGTTTCATTTGAGAGTTTTTCGTCGCTAGCAAACGAAAACATATGCGACATTCACCAATGGAATTTTTTTCTATAACGAAAGTTCGCCAGAGGGACTCTTCGATTTTCTGTTTGACGATGTTTTCCTCATGACCACTTCGAATGTGTTCGCCAAGGTGACTAACGAGATGGAATGCCTTATTGCATATGAAGCATTTATAGGCGGTTCGGTTGTGAACTTTTTGGCAATGTAAATTGTAAGCGTTTATTTTCCATTCGAATTTTTCGGGACAAAATTCGCACTGCCTTTTAAAATTCTTACGTCTTGTTAAGTCGGTCAGTTTCGGGGTGTGTTGCTTCATGTGTGCCATCAAGTCATGCCGCGTTGCGAAAAGTGATTCACATATTTCACAAGAGACTTTTGGGGCCGATTTCGCCACAGTTCGGTAATCTTGAAGTTGCAAGGTATCCTCCGTTTCTATACCACATTCCAAGTGCTCTTCATGCTCATCGTCAATAAGGAATCCCATATTTCTTTCCAACTTTGGTGGCGATTTTTCTGGTTCCTGATCGGGAGTATTGGGAGAACAAATTTCCTCGCCAGATTTAACGCCTTCTTTAGTTTCAGGCTCATCTTCGTATAAATATTCTATAATGCAATCTTCATTGGAGAAGTCATCTTCTATATGACTACCGATGTCCTCAGAAGAAATATTTTCCTCCAATATCTCCTCGACATGTGATTCATTCTCGTGGTTTGCTTCAGATTCGTCTACTATAAAATCTTCCTGTTTTACATCATCCCAATCTTGAGTCTTCGACTCGCCTAACTGTTTATCGTTCTCATCCGGTCCAGCTTTGCCATACCGGATGAGAATGGTACTCGTCTGCGGTTGATGTGACACGGTCAGTAGCGATATCACCTCTTTGCTCACATGTCGATCGAGTATATCCACCAGCTGCACTATCAGAGTGGAATATCGAGCGATACCCACCAGTACCCGGGACTCGCCGGAACATGGCGTTTGCGGATCCAGCTAAAATTGTTATTTTTGAACACCGTGAGCATTTTGAAATGATTTTTTGTATGTGTAATGTGAAAATACTTACAGTTAATTAGCAGAAAAGATGAAATAGGAATCGTGAATTACCTTAAAAATATGTTTTTGACCTAGTTATCAAATTTCATCTGTATAATAACGGTTATTGTTGTAAAAATCACGAAAAACGGTACTTGTTGTAAAACTCAAGGTCGCTTCCGATGTAAACAAAACATGTTCTCGAGAACAAAATGTCTACACTCTAAGAAATTTGTACATATTGGTTATGTAAAAAGTACATACTTTGAAGTTCGACAACTTTTACGTAGAAGTGAGTTCCAGAAATTACATACTTTGTCAGTTCTTTCTGGTCTACAAAACCCTTTCTGTAGAAAGAACTGAAATTTCAGTTAATTTGTGGTAAATGGCGTTTTTCTTCTCACTCGCACCACCAGGGAGTCAGTCTGTTATTAACATCCTACTCGCGCGCAAGCAACAATTTGTGCAGAACTGCCTGTAAGTCTGTGAAAACTTCGAAATTTTTCCGCTTCTCTCGGTAAGTTTGGTAACATTCATTTCTGGTGTACTTATGTGTTATTCAATTCATTTCCATAATTTTAGGATAGTTGTTGGTTTCCTCTGAGTCCAGAAGCGTCATAAAACGCTATCATCACATCAGACGATTCCACAATCTGATTCTACCGTAGTTGCGACCGTAACCAAGCAAGCAGCAGGGGTAATAATTCTTTATTTTTTAAAAAGAATTTTGTTAACCATTTTTTGTTTCAATAGGATTCCCAACTTCAACACCCAGTCGACTGTTGGATCACATCCTGTCCCATAGAAGTTGAATCTCAAGGACACCTGCTCAAGCAAACAAATCGATGTACTGGTGTGGCCAATCCTATCCGGTTGGTTTCCATCCTGATATAGCCAGTTCAATCCCCAACGAAAAAACGGACTTCTTGGATGAACCGGAGAAAGTTTGCAAAAAAAACTGGCCGGAAATGATGAAATCAAATTACTACAAAATCTTTAGTTTTTGAATTGATGGACAATAAATTATCATACTAAAACCAAATGTCAATCAATTTGAAAGAAAATATCCCTGCTTCTTAATTCCGAATAAGAATTTTGGTTTTTTCCCTATTTTATGTGATTTTAACATACTTTTCAGTTCACAGAGCTCTACGTTCTTTTGCGTACTTTCTACATACTGGTACGTACCAGCCTTTCTACATACTTTTTCGTACCATCATTTTTACATACAAGAGAGCCTGGACAAACTCCCTAGCCGAAGAGGGAGAAAGAGCCGCCGCCAATGGAGATATCCGATTACCAGCGATGTTTAAACTCGCCTCGGAAAGAATCATTCGGCTGATTTTTTCCGAGTTTAACTTGTTGTGTGCAGATTGATTTTATCTTCGTTCCAATCATGACGTGATTGCACACAAAACAAAGAGAACAGTTCCGAGTTGATGTTTTCCCCTCTTCGCAGGAATAAAATCACACCAATGAAACAACAGAACGAAGCTTACCGTACACGAATGCTCACGAGCGATCGTTGCCCGACGGACCGAGTTAACATTCCTCGCACCCTTCTCTCGCTCGTTTCCCGTTCCCTTGTATCTATCACTTTTAGCCACGCCCCCATGCGTTGTCCGATTGATGTGTTCGGCTGCCGAACGAAAACGATTTTTTCTTTAATTCGCTGAACTGTTCGTTTGCTTCGCTGATGTTTCTCCCCCGATTGCTGTTTACTCCTGCCGAGTTTACCCGAAGCTTACTTCCTGATGCTTTCCGAGTTGAACTTTAGATAGCATCATTGCAGATTGAGTTTAACGAAATAAAATCGTTCTGCAAAGAAGGGCAAAGTGCGAGTATGTAGACTCGCGATTTTAACATCTCTGCCGATTACTTTATGACATTTCTCGCCGCCTCAGTGGTGCAAGGACTAATGCAAGAATGCCGCTAAAAGACCGAGCAGGTCAGTTATTGACCGATCGAACAGATCAGCTCAAACGATGGACTGAGCACTTCGAACAACTCTTCCGAGTCACGAATAGCGATGGCCAACAGAATCTGCAGCTCGAAGCGCCAACAGTAAGTCGCATAAATGGCGTCAACTCGGAAGCGCCTTCGCTGGCTGAAATAGAAGCGGCAATCAAAAACATGAAATCCAACAAAGCACCTGGGATCGATTGCATCCCTGCTGAAATGCTGAAAGCCGACCCTGCCCTATCAGCACAAATGTTGCACCGTCTTTTCGCTGACATCTGGGATACTGCAACATTCCCGGCCGACTGGATGCAGGGTATCCTCGTAAAGGTCCCGAAGAAAGGAGACCTGACAGAGTGCGGTAACTGGCGAGGCATAACGTTGATCTGTACAACCCTCAAAGTACTCTGCAAAGTGATTCTGAACAGGATCCAGGAGAAAATAGACGCCACACTCCGACGGCAACAAGCTGGATTCCGATCTCGACGATCATGTGTGGACCACATCACAACGCTCCGAATCATACTGGAACAAATCAGCGAATTCCAGGACTCTCTTCTGCTGGTGTTCGTTGATTTCGAAAAAGCATTTGACCGACTTAACCATGAAAACATCTGGGCGGCTCTAAGGCGACGAGGGGTCCCAGAGAAACTAGTCCATCTCATCGAAGCACAGTATGAGGCATTTTCGTGCAAGGTCTTGCACGACGGTGTCTTGTCCGAACCAATCCCGGTAACTGCTGGAGTGAGACAAGGATGTATTCTATCACCGCTACTTTTTCTAATCGTAATGGATGAGATTCTGATTGGATCGATTGACTGTGCACCGAACCGAGGATTGCCGTGGAATCCTTCAACAATGGAGCAACTGAACGACCTTGACCTGGCTGACGATATTGTTTTGCTCGCCCAAACACAACCAGATATGCAGAGCAAACTCGACGACCTCACCGAAAGTTCCAAGGCAGCAGGTCTCAAAGTCAATGTCGGAAAGACCAAGTCGATGGAGATCAACACAGGAGATCCCTCCTGTTTCCTGGTAGCTGGGCAACAAGTTGAGAAAGTGGAGTGCTTCCAGTATCTTGGTAGCCAGATTACGCCTGATGGTGGTACCAGAAAAGACATCGAAACACGGATCAGAAAGGCCCGATTTGCGTTTGCGAGTCTCCGAAACATCTGGCGGTCACGCCAGATCTCTCTACGAACGAAAATCCGAATCTTCAACTCAAACGTCAAATCCGTATTGCTGTACGGGTGCGAAACTTGGTGCACATATGCGGTAACGACGCGAAAACTGCAAGTATTTGTAAACCGCTGCCTGCGGAATATCATCCGCGCTTGGTGGCCTGGCAACTGGATCTCGAATGAGGAACTACATCGCCGGTGTCATCAAAAGGCGCTAGAAATCGAGATTCGGGAACGTAAGTGGAGATGGATTGGGCACACGCTGCGAAGAGATGAAAACGAGATTTGCAGAGAGGCGCTAGATTGGAATCCAGAAGGTCATCGAAGAAGAGGCAGACCCAGAAATTCGTGGCGGCGAAGTCTAGCCGCTGAAATCCGAACTGTCGACGAGAATCTTGACTGGGACCAGGTGAAGACGCTGGCTCCGGATCGTCAACAGTGGAGGTCTTTTACCACGGCCCTATGCACCGGAGGATCGGCGCGGGATCATTAAGTAAGTAAGTAAGTATTTTTACATACTAGTGGCTTCCTGCACTTACGGGTCGTTTTGACTTCTTTTTACTTACTTCTGTGTAGGATTTTCTAAGGGTGTACGCCTACACGCTACGCAAACAAAAAAACTTTTGGGTAATTTTCTCATATGCGTAAAAAAAATCTGAGCAGTGAGTAGCCCCTCGGTTTGTTTTGCTTCTGCGCTCTTATCTTCCGGTTGTTCGCGATTATCGCTTACCGTTTTTTTTTTGCTGCTGACCTGGCCACAGAAATTCCACAGCATCCGACCGTATGATAAGCCCGTTCCCGTTAATCACGTAGGTGTTTTGTTTGTTGTTTGGACGAGGCACATAAATCAAGATTATTGATTTTTCCCCAAAAAGTGCATCACAATGTCGCAGAATTGAGTCTGCCTTGCGAGGTGTCGTCGTGTTGAGGAATTCACTGTGGTAAGTTGCGGAATTTGATATCGATTTTTTGAGATGTTTGAAAAATTTACTTCAAAAATTTTGTTTATAGAGAATGGTAATTGTCCTTTTGAAAGAGTTTGAATAGAGGATCATCATTATGTTGAAGCAGGAAAATCTTGCAGCAAATTTCTGTGGTCTTCTATCCTTGAGTGGAAATCGAGGTGAGATTTGTAGTGATCTTTTTCAAATGAAGCACGAATGAATTAAATCAAACATTGCATTTCAGATGTCGCCAACGAATGGCGCATACTGGGCAAAGAGCAGAACGGTTCCCTGCTGGCCGGGTGGGTTTCTTTCAGCCCCAGCAATCGATCGGAGCAGAAAAGTCGCATTGGGTCGTATTCACCGCAGCACAAGTCGTTCGACATTTTGTATACATTCCCACAAAAAGAAAACATTATCCAGGCATCCGTCAACCTCACTAAAACGTTGTTATTGTACACGACCAAAGAACTGCGGCAGGAGGATTCGGGCCGCAAAACGGACATTTACAGAACGTTTCTGGTAGAAATTAAAGCCGACGTAGAGGTGGAACCACACCTGCTGATGGAAGTTGATCGAAACCACCAGATGATGGGACAATTTCTGTGGCGCAATTTAGCAACTTTTGAGAAAAGTCAGCAGGATAAATTCTTGCTTCTGATTCACCACGAGCAGGTCCTACTTTATACAGCAACGTTGAAAAAACAAACGGTAGAGGCTGAAAATGAGGATATCTTGGGCACTAGCTCAAAGTTGAACTACTCGGATCCTAAAGCTTGGTATTTGGACAAGTCTTCGCTGAAAAGTGAAACAATAGCCAAAGCTTTTGTTTGGGCCCAATGGGATTCCACAGTGCAAGCACTCTACTACATTCATATGAAGCCAGCTCCGAAAACGCTGTTTGAGAAAGATGAATCCAATGGAGAACGCAAAATGAATCCTACTTTGTCGGCTTTCCAATTTCACGATGACCTACGAACTGAAACCGTTCTCAACATTCCTCTAAATCTTCCCAACATTCCCACCTCCAGCTCCGGCACAGAAGACATTTACGAGGATGACACGGTTCCTCTAAGAATCCACGATTCATCCCTGAATCTGGTAATTGTTAGTGATCCGTCTGGAATGCTGTATGTTTGTCACTACTATCTGTATCAACCCATCAAGCAATCTGACGAGGAAGCTTCGTGCTCGCAAAACATCTGTGACGTACACTTTGCCTATTCGGTAACGATTCTTCACCATGGATGCGTGATCCACTGTGTCATTCCCGGAATTCCCTGGGAAAAAGCTAAAAACATGAAGCCAACTTTCACACTCCACGGCGATCATCACATGTTGGTTTTCCAGGCCGATCTATTTATGCACCTGCTGGACGTGGGTCTTTCCCATGAACCATGCTGTCACATCGTGTGTGCTCCGTTTACGCGTCAACCGATAACGCATTTGGTGCCATGCTTTTCTACCAACAACATCTGCTACGATTCGGCCACATTGGATCTGATTTCGATCACCATTCCCAAAAGTCACCTGATTGAAGCGTTCCGTAACGATACCTCGGTAGACAATCGGCTTGCCATCGTTCACTATTTCCTCGCACATTCCAGCGGAGATATTGTTGAGATTTTTTCTGAGGTAATTTTAAAATCAATTTAGGTAAATTTGTTTATAATTTCGTTAAACAACTGTTTAAATTTTTAGATATTGGATATCATAATGGAACGTCCGCTACATTTGGATACGGTACCCCTCTTAAAGGAAGCACTCGTCTCGGCTACCTACGCATCATCGAAGAAAGGTCTTTCCCAAGATCAACTGGCCCTATTCCGATTACTTCCCTTAACAACTTACAACTGTTCCAAACCGATTCAAGCTAAGGTGTCCAACCTGAGCGTTGGACTTTCACACGAGACTCTCTACAACACGACAATGATGTTGCTATCACCGCAACAACGTCTCTCGCCCTACCGCAAAGATATCTGGACCAGTTTGTGGGAGCGCCTGAGTGACAACAAGGAACGCGCCCGATTCATCCAGGAACAAGTTTCGGAAAAGCTGATGTACTCTCTAACCTGTTACCAACCAGAAGCGCTCTCTCGTTGTACTACCCCAATGTCCCCAGCAAACCCTATCGTAAACGTCGCAGCCGAGTTTGGTGCCGCCAGTTCCCGTTCCCGAATGCAGCAAGCAAACGATTTGCTTCCATTCATGGAGTCGGAAGCGTGCACCGCAAGCAAACAGGAACTGGTTCTGAACGTTAATCTGCGGGAGCTGAGCATGCATTTGGTGAAGCACAGCGTTAAGGAGGTCAGCGGTTTCCGCTGGCTGAGAAATGCTTTCTATGACAGCAACCCGGCACCCTCGCACGTGCATGCGGTTGCCACCCGGTACGTTGCCGCCCAACTTGAACAGTCTCGGGCACTTTGCGTTCTGGTTTGCAAAACTGCCGGCCTAGATTTGCAACAGGAAGCTGACCGTGGATTTGCTTTGGTGTAAGTTTTAAAATTATCAAAAAAAAATCCTTGAACTTTACGAAAATACACTTTTAAATTTTCAGTGACCAACTAAGCAGCGCCCAGCAACTGAAGCTGTTCACAATGTTAGAACGCTACTGCCTGGCAGCGGAATCGCTAGCTTTCCCGCTTCCCCTAGGATTTTCCTCCTTCTTTACCTACCTGGGTTACCGGGCGCTTTCTTTCGACAACTTTATGCAGCACGTGGAACATCACGTGTTCGAGCTGCAAATCGACGTGGTCAAAGTGATCATCACCGACATCGATGACTCACCGGAAGGTATCCAGCGGAAGCTGAGCCTGATGATGACCTTGCCAAGAACCAGAGCCAGACGATTGCTTAACGGGTGGAATCATCCGGTAGCGACCATGCTGAAAGGGCGGGAGCATGCTTTGAACATATTGTCCGGAAATTCCGTTCATCCCAGAGGCTACTCGCAGATTAAGAAACGGGAGTACAAACCTAAAGGTACGTTATTGATTAGTTTTTATTATTTGTTGTCTGTTAAATGTTCATGTTTAAATACATCTTTCTGTGATATAAAGTTTTCGTTGAGTAAGTGTCCGTCCTTTTGCGTTTGTTATTATTCCTTGCATGCCGAAATTTATTTGTTTATATTTTACATCGCTTTCATTTGTTATCAACTGTTCAACACTTGTACTGAATCATCGTGGATTTTTAACAACCAAAAATTAAAACCCAAAAGGTGTTTTTTTCGAACAGCTATTACTGTAAAGCCAAAGATTTTAGCCGAACAAATTGTATAGATCTGAAACTTTTATCGTGATACCGTGATATCGTGGTCTTTATAAGTTTATGCCGCCATATAGGGCGAATACGAAATTATTGCGACACCGAAAATGTCATGCCAATTTTCTTATAATGTTTAGAATCCAACCAACATTTTTAGGTTGTTGAAAAATAAAAAGGAAAGTTAATCGATGGAGCCTTGAGTGTAAAACTGAACGCATTTTCGCTTGATGCCCTCCAGCAGAGGCTTTATAGTGTCATCCGGTACTAGTTTCTCATTTTTTTTCATTTTCTTAACATTTCTTTCTCGTCTTTGACTGTCTTCTTGCTGTTCCGATGTTTCCGCCCATTATTGCCCAGTACTGCTCCACCGGGCGCAGCTCTAGAAATTTTGGCCTCATACCACTCTAGGACACTTTGAGAATAGTGGCATGATGCCAATTATGGCAAAAATAGCGGAGGTTCGCCGTGCTGCTGCAATAACGGCAACAGGCGCTTCACGAGGCACTTAGATCCGCCATTTACTGTGCCCTTTGTCACGAAAGGCTTACTCCTCAGTCCGCAAGAGCAGATGGCCTGCCAAACGAGATGTTTGGAGGTGAACTTCGACATTTTCTTCTTCTTAAATTTGTCGTCTACATCGAACTTGCTCTTGCCGGTGCAACACCGGAATTTGCTTAAAATCGGCTTTTATATACGTTTCGTCGTCCATCACACAGAAGCCATATTTTGTCACCGTCTTCTCGTAGAGCTTCCGTGCCCGAGTTTTAGCCGTCGATTGTTGCTGCTCATTGCGTTTTGAGAAGTTTTGTACCTTGTATGTACACGTAGCAAAAAATATAGATTTATCAGTTATTTTACGAGTCTACACAGCAAATTTTTTTTTGCTGGAAACCAGCAAAATTTTGCTGGTTTTTGTCCCGCTGACTTTCCAGCAAAATTTCCAGCAATTTAAATTGCTGCAAAAAACAGCAAACGTTAATGCTGGTTTCCAGCAATTCAAATAGCTGGAAAATCAGCAATCCAGATTGCTGGAAACCAGCTATTTCTTTCAAAACAACCGGCTGTATTTAGTACCAAATTTATATTTCAATTCTAAATTAAATATTGAATACTGGCTGTGCATATAAGAGCAATGAAAAAGAATTAGTTTATTCTATTTTTAAATTATGTTTTGTTTATTTTCAAGAACTTTTTTTTTAAATTTTCAACACCGGCTCTGGGGTGGCAGCTTTGTGCCAGAGTGTTGATCATTCGCTACCTGAGAAAAGAGTTCTGATTAGTATCTTTTATGAAATCTGTCCAATAAAAACTCACCCTTGACTTGTGTCTGGTTGCTAGAATATAGAGGAAAATAAAAATAATTATATTAATCCAACCAAAATTCGTAAAATAAAGTCTCACCTTGCTTCAGCGTACGAAAACAAACAGACTTCATAATGTGACAACTCGATTGCTGATTTTCCAGCAAACTAGATCAATTGCTGGAAAGTCCAGCAATTTGAAAACCGATTACTGATTTTTCAGCAAAAATGACAAGAACACAACCGATTGCTGAAAAATCCAGCAATTAGAAAACCGATGGCTGGTTTCCAGCAAAAATTTGGATTGCTGAACGTTTCCAGCAATTTTTTTTGCTGGAAATCGAGGCAAAAATTTGCAGTGTACATGAACATAAATATGGTTGTTTGGTTCTGACCCGGAAAAACGATCAAAACAACAATCAGATGATACTTTGCCACGAAAGGATAAATGGTTGATTTAGCGATCGCATCGATGCTAAGAATCCAACAGGAATTTTCATTCAATCGTTCGTATGGCTGTTTCTACTGTACATGCTGCTCCCCGTGAACGTTGGAAATCGTTGATTCAAAATATTAATAAAATTAATTTGAACAGATAAAATGCATTGTTTTTCTTTTTAAAATGAAACAATTTTATTTTATTTTTCATTTTAATTATAAGATCAATGGCATGAATTTTAATTTCATTGTTTTTTTTGCATCTGCTGGGGGAGCCGCCGCCATGACCCTGAAAAAAAAAACTGTTATTGTTTTTTTCGGTGGAAGTTGAACTGCCGGCGCCCTGAAATAAAATAAAAGCTGTTATGAAAATATGATAGTGATAAATAAAGAATACTATGTAACTTACGTGATATGATCTTATTCATCGCTGTTTATTATTTAACCTTCCGGATAGGCCCTCGAGGGTCAAAATGCACTCACACATCTCTATCTGAAAACATTTTAAAAAAATTCAAAACAAAATCAACTGAAAAAAATAAATCATATTTACCTTTCCGCTTCGTGTTGGTTTATTTCTTCCACGAGAAATAACTACTGGCTTTTTTTCCTCTAAGTCGAACAATTTACTTTACAAACTCAAGCTCAGTCAAGCATCAGTGATATTAAAAAAATAACTATTAGATATTATAATGTAGACTTAGGAAAATATAGCATAATCTACTAGCTGTTGAATTATTTTAGCGATATGCGGTTGAGAAATCCTCTACAGCCAAATCAACTTTACATAAACGCTAGTTTGTTTGTAGTTATCGATGTTGATTAAGCAACCCATAATCAACCAAAAATATGTGATATAGATGAGCCAACCATACGAATTTTGATAACAACCTATAAAGTTTTTTATCCGTGTATGTAGTCCAGCTCTCTTCTTTGCATTCTGGACATAGCTCTGCGACATGCCGATCTATTGAGCCAAATCATGGCTTGAGACGTTTGGATTTGCTTTAATCATCCGCTTCACATTTCCCTCCGTCTTTTTGTACTACGGTTCCGGTTTTTATCATTTCCTTTGCCGTGGTCCAACGTCAACCGCTTCAACACTCTGGATACGGTTGGTGGTTAATGATTAACATTTTGCCCAACTGCCGATGAAACAGGTCAGGAAATTCCATATGTTTGGAAAGATTTGTTCTCTCGACTCGCGTTGGTTCACCTCCATTTTTGTAGAATCAAAAAACACGACTTCGAGTTTGACAGCATTAAACAATACACATCAATGAGAAGGTGTGCAAAATTTGATTGATTTTTACCCAATGGCATAAAAGTTATACCCTGTTGAAATGTGGCTCCATGCATGACACACGGTCCGGTAATCTTCTAGTGGTTCCAGTTCGACTTTTTCCATGACTGAGGCTCGACGACATTCTATGGCACAGGCATTTTGCCTCTAAATTACTCAATCGAAGTTAAACTTTGTTGAGACAATTCGATAATCCCAGAAAATGTCATACTTCTGTTTCATAAGCGGTAGGGTGGAACGAAGTTACTGCTTTGATCTTTTAGAACGACAGAGCGAATTACACTCTACATTCTTAACTTTGAAGTTTTTAGCACTTCCTTAACTTCGATTATTACGCCTTCAAGTACGTAACACTACATCCCATTAAAAGTTCGTCCATCAACGCCTGGAACAATTCCGGTGTTTATATTAATCCGAAGGGCAGACGTTAAACGAAGTACACCTTTTTTGCTCGTTGTCTTTGCATTCCTTGATTCTTCTGTTAACGCCACACGTAGAAAAACTTATTACAATACATGAATTCTATTCATTCACGATAAGTATTGGATGTCTTTCAAGAAGTACGGCTTAGTTCGCACGGCGTAGACCCAAACAAATACGTGTTTATCGTTGGATTTCCCGACGGAAAAATGTCCCCTGAGGACAACTGGTCGAGTTTCAAATTCAAGGTATTTTCAAGTGTTGTTGGAACTCTTCAGCCTGTCTTTTTTCCTTGCCTTTTCCTTTGCCTTAAAGTCTTTGTTAAAGGTTCCAGTAATGTTCAGGCTTTGAGCTCATATTTTGATTTATACTCTGGTTTACGAAAATACTGCGTCGACTGAAGACAGCGAAGAGATGTGCTCTTAGAAATCACCATAAGCTTAAACCCTCCTAAACTTAGATCGAAGACTGAACTGCGCTTGTAAAACTATCTTTTTCGAGTACAACGTAACCTCAAGTCCAACCCAAAAGCGTTCTGGATGCGGAATGAACCTGGTATTCCAACTCAAATGTTTCTGGATGGCAACGCTGCGAACTCTGATTGCGGAATCAGTGATCTCTTTGTTCAAAAATTCTCGATTACCTTTGCTACTGTTTCAACATCCTATCATTAGGATCAACAGGTGATCCGTTGATGTTTTTACACAAATAAATAAATGATAAATCCCCAGAACCTGTGGAGAGTGCTGTTAGGATTGTTTCACCACTTTGATTCTGCATAAACACGTTTGTAGTAGAGGATTGGGTCATATCTAAAGCAGCGGTTAAGTTCAAAAACTCTCTATACAGGCCCGGACGGTATACCATCTACCTTTCTAAAACGATTAATGTCTGTTTTACTGACTCCTGTGAGACTCATCTTTCAAGCTTCTTTGGACAGAGCCACATTCCCTTCGATGTGTAAGAAAGCTTAGATGTTCCAGGTTCATAAAAAAGGAGATCGAAGGGATATCAACAACTTAGAGGAATCTCCTCTTTATGTGCAATTTCATCAGTTTAGTCGTCATGAATCCGATTTTCTCGTACTGTAAACAACTGGACGTAAGTTGACAGTTAGGAGACCTCTATCCAGTCAGTTCTCTGCCTCGTCCGGTGTGCCCCAAGGTAGTCACCTAGGACCGATTATCTTCTCAATCTATTTTAACGATGTGCGCACACCCGAAACTTTGTTATGCTGAAGATCTTAAACTGTTCTACACCATAAACGGTCAGGACGACATTAATATCCTGCAAAACCAGTTCAAACTATTCGCACACATCAGCTGCCTGCCTTTGAATCGCAGTAAGGGCTGTCCCAACGGTAGATGCAAAACACGGTTTTCGACCACGCTAAAACATTTCGGCTGGCACCGGTGGCGTTAATTGCTGTTTTAGCACAGTTATCGATTTCAAAATTCCCAACAGTTATACGCCTTTGTTCCAAATTCATGCAAATTTGGAACAGGATTTCAAAATATACGACAGACCGATTTAGTTCACGGTGAGAAAATTTTAGCCAACAATGATTTCTTTCACACATGTTTGGGCAACATTGGGTGTGATAATAGTTTCTTTTTGAGATATTATTTGAATGTTTTTTTTTCGCTTCAACCACCCTATACGTAACATAAATTGAGAAAACATGTTAATAAAAACCATATCAAGTATAAATAACAGATGTCACATTATTCTCGATTTAATATCTTTAAATAAAAAGCTTTTCATTTGGGCTCGACGAATTATTTAGTGAATCCAGTCAGCGTTCTAAAATTTGAAAAAAATAAACGAAAAGAAAATTTTAATACTTTTTCGATGAGGTAAAATAAATGTTTATTGTTTGTTCTATAATTTTTGTTTTATTTGAGATATTGAGAGATTATTAGTTTCGTATGGTTTGCTCGGAGTTTTCGTCAATATCAGCATATTTTTCTGTATCCATACTGCCGCTATTCGCAAGACTGTCCCATATGCATTTTCGTCATTTTTCAGTTTATCTCAAAAATCGTTCAAATACAGTTAGTTCTTCAATTTAGACTAAAAACTTTCATAACTTTGTTCTCAACATATATGAAAAAAATACCAAGTCATGTCTGTCCCATATGAAATATACCCGCAAAGCTGTCCCATATGTCTATTTATACAGAATGCTTCAAAATTGCTCCTCTAATTTACGTTAATTTAACAAATATTCATACAATGTGTGCGACAAAATAAGCATTCATTGAAATTGCGAAAGTTAGACTAGATAAAACGGTACAGTAAAGTTAAAAATAACAATCTCCATAATTTTTACAAGCTAAGTTTAGCCTAATGGGTAAATTCCATCCAACTGTTTTTTTTTTAATTTCGCATGAAGCTTTTTGGATTGTTCTTTGTTAAACATGGAAAATAGTCAGCTACAAAGCCATATTTTTTAGGTTTTTGTTATGCTGTTACTTGCGGCTTGGACTTTCATAAAATCTATGAACAAAAATACGCGTACCTGGTAGCACACGCTTAAGTCATATTGAATTGATTTTTCTCATCAAACATTTGCAGCCAAGATACTTTGCTGTTTCTGATTCAGCATTAATTTAATTTGAAGGTATTTATAGTCTTTCTAAAAAGATAATCAGCCGAAAAACTTTCCAAAATATGATGGTAAAGGTTGTTTTATTCATGGAACGTTGTTATTCATTTTATTTTAGACCCACTCAATTCTTACGATAAACTTTCTTTATCTTTGACTATTTAAACATGTCAAAAACATCATTTCAAACTTATTTTTATCAGTAAACAACCAGTAAAGTGAATAATACAGCGCAGATAGAGAGAACCAAATGATCAACTGACAAAAGAAAAGCCAAATATGGAACAGCTTTGCGGGTATATTTAATCAGCATGCGAAATATACTCGCAAGGCTGTCCCATCGTTATTTTCTCCTCCGCATCAACAACTTCCAAATCAAAAACACATTGGACGAAATTCTACAACAATTATCTTAATATCTGTGAAGAAAGAAGTAGAAAAGGTAAAGTTTCAACCGAAAAATCCACGAAAGTTTATAAAAATCTTTAAAGCCGTTTTTCTCGGTTCGTTATTTTTGCATATGGGACAGACTTGCCGGCAGCGGCAGCATACATAAATTTACAAATAGTGAAACAAGTTTTTGTCAAACAAAAATGTCGACAAATCAAAGGAAAATTTCCTTGGACTTTGGGATAAACATTTCTCGTTTCCTTTATCAATGTCAGCAATAACTTGAAAAAAAAAATGCTTTTTCATTTCATTTTAATAAAACCTTATTCCATTGATTCAAAGCAATTTGATTGAACTAATTGAAGAATTGTTTCAATTGACCTTTTTTCCTCGTTGTGTAGTCATTTTTGCTTTTAAATTAATGAAATCCTGGTGGAATAGTTGAAATCATTGTTCTGTCAAAATGAATATTCGTAGAATTAATTTTAAGACAATCAACCGTGAAACTCAAAACTCATGCAATTTTTCCAATAAAATGGGTTTTTTCTTCTCAATTATTGAGTGTCTGCAATGAAAGTGTTTCCGTTTTAAATTTTCTCCTACACCGGTGGGGAGTGGGTGTTTTAGCCGATTCTAAAATTTCGAATTGTGCTAAAACTGGTATACTTAAAACCAATATTTACGCCTGAAGCGTTGCAGGTGCTCTAAGTGTTATTCTTGATAAACTGGACTTTCGTGTTCTTTCCGAATAAAATGTCCCAAAATCCCATACAAACTTTAGGCTCGTTCCCGTGATCCGATCTGGCTAAAATTTGGCATGAGACCTTTTACTATGCGTAGGATCAATTTAAGCCTGCAGCGCATACATTTTCAAATGTCGGGTCATTTAGGGCACTCTAATGTGCAGTCATCAGATTCTCACAAAGTCGGCAGCCTTTTTGCACGGAGTGCTTCATAGGAGATGCGTACATTACGCGGGTGGACCATATCAATGATCTGAGCGTAATACTCGGCCGTAAGCTTGAGTTCAAATCACATACGAACGACGTCGTCTATAAAGCCTCTAGAAGCCTCGGATTTTTATTTCTAGTGGCCAAGGCCTTCATGGACGTGTTCTGTCTGAAGAGCCTGTATTGCAGCATAGTTCGATCCATCCTCGTATACGTATAATACAATACGTATCCGCAGTCTGGTGGTCCTACTACCAGGACGATCTCAAGCGGCTCGAGGCTATCCAACGGCGCTTATTGCGTTATGCCCTCAGACACCTAAACTGGCAAGACCCGTTTCACCTGCCAAGCTACGAACATCGATGTCATCTCATAGACATGAACACTCTTCAAGCAAGAAGAAATGAAACACGAGCTTCTTTCGTCGTCGATCTACTGAGATCGTGAATCGATTGTCCTACGCTACTGGAAGCTATTCCTCTTAGTGTGAGACCCCGTGGACTGAGAAACCAGGACCTTCAACTGTATGTTCCCATTCGATTGAACAACCGTGAAGCCAATAGTGCTTTCATCGGTGTTATGAATACGTTCAACTGCTTTTCCGAGCTCTTCAACTTCGACGTTTCGAGGGATGTTTTCCGAAGGAAAGTTATAAGTATATTGTGGAATCGTTAGTTAGATGTAAATTTAGTGAAATTTATATTTTAATTTCATGTCATCATTTGGACCTATATTTTGTCTGTTGATTAAATAAACAAATATAAATATAATACTCCGAGGTTTGAGTAATTCCCAGGTTACATAAGACTCTGACTCAATAACCATCTCCGGATGAGCAATAAGACAAAAGCCTTTTTTGACAAGATCGCCAAAGAGAAATCTTGCATTACGTACGACGGTACACCATCCCCCTCTTCCTTTAACACGTAGTTCAACCAGGATAATGAGCCTTGATGCTGGTTGATGAGCCCCTTTGCAAGACTCTTGGTAAAGCTCTCATTCTTATTTTTCTCCACCTCTCTCATTGTAATTTGTACGACTTCTTTTGCATGATTCTTGTCTCATGATTTGTTTTATGTTGTATCGCCAGCACGTTTTACCAAACAGTTTCATCATCATTTAATAGCTTTACTGTACCTGTGCTTTTGTTGCCGATCATCATGCATTTTTTGCAATACGTTGCACCAGTTTGAGAATAGTGATTACCCGCGTACCTATGGTGAACTGAACGGAATAGCACTGCAGCCATCGCCAGGGAATACAACTTCGATTTACAGCCACAGTCAACCAGCATCCTGTTTTCTGTTCGACAAATCCTGCTGTTGCTGTATCGCACAATCCTCAACATCGGACTTATCATCGCTGTCTTCGTCATCGTCATTCGGAACTTCATCTCATTGCATATTGATCCTAGTTATAAGCTTTACTGCTGCCGTGGGATTAATTGTTCTGTTAATTTATTATGTTTTAGATAGTTATTTTATTTATTCCGTTGAACATGTTTCTAAATTTATCGGCTTGGTTCTCAAACGATAAAAAGTGTATCATATCATAGTGTATTCGTATCATATCAATCATTGCATGAATATCAATACCACAAATCAAATAGTCTAGAATTTTACATAAAATTGCATGTATACAATATCTGAAAAGAAATAAATTGGATTTTCTTTGTTTCAAATTCGAAATGTCTAAAAAAAACGCTTCCCCCTAGATCTCGGTGAACAGATGAATGCCGTACAGAGATTGCAGGAACCACTGGACTGCTTCCTGGAGATGCTAACGGCTAAGGCCAGCTTGAACGAGCTAGATTTCAACCTGTTGATCGAAACCACGCTTAGCTCGGTTGACGACTTTGTACTGTAAGCTTCTGGCGCATGTCTGATTTGAAAGAAAACTTTACTGTGCCATCATGACGTATATTCATTAAAATTGAAAAAAAGGATGTCGATATCTATGAAAAACATATTTTTTTTTTAAAAAACGACGTACAACTACTCCGTCAAACTAATTTTTCACGGTCGCTACGTGAGTAAAGGCGTCATTGTTCACAGCATTTCAAATGTACCATTTCGTTTTATATTTTTCGTTCAAGATTTGAAAAAAAATTAAATTAAGAAAAATGGAAAGTGTAGAACCACTTGAGTTGCATGACGATTTTCTGAGTAAACAACAGTTAAAAATAGGAAAGAAAAACCAATGAAAATGATTATTTTTTTATATTGTTCCTTTTACGTATATAAAGTGACCGTTTAGGGTAACGGTTATTAGTTTTTACTATTATTTTCAAGTTTTAAAGTGAAAATATTCTCTTCAATTTGCATTTAAGTATTTTTTCACAATTTTGTTTACCAATTTTTTAAGGGATCGTGCAATAACTTACTCAAAAGTGTCGATTTTGCTTACTAAATATAAACCCTAATCACCTAGAACTACTGATTTTGTCGCGATTCAATCTTCGAACTATTTCCCTATCCAAGCGGAAAATCCCGTCCGGTGCTTTTTGCAACGTTCTCCATCGGGTTTGCAGCAAATTGAGCTGCCGGATACCATCGATTTGTTCCCGGAAAAACTGATTCACGATGAAATCGGCGGTCATCGGATCCTGATACTTGGTGGCCACATGATACACATTGGACAGCGACTCGGAAATGCAATTTTCCATCCGGATTGTTTCATCGAAGGTGATGTTAAGGTTGTTCCAACAGATACAGGGCGGCTTTTTGAGCGTATGAAGTTCGACGTAACCATTGCGCTGAAGAAGATACTCGGCAAGCATATTGGCGTGTTCCGTTTCTTCCTTGCTCATTTCCTTGTACCATTCTGTAAGTGAGCGATACTGGATTAAATAACTTATTTATAAAATAAAATTTAAAACTCAACTAGAAAATCCCAATAATGCTACATTGGACCGCGCAAAGTAATGGCTAACGGAAAGATAAGTATAAGCCGCATTCAGTTCCCGGTTAATCTGCTCATTGATAACGGCTTGCACCTTGCTGTTTATAAGAGGATTCGCTAGATTGTCATCCCGACACTCATCATGAAAATCGTCATCGATATCGGAAACGCAACGAGGACTTTTGTCATCCTCATCACTGCTAGATTTTTTAAAGGCATCCTTGCCGCTGTAAAGTTTCCTACCAAATAACGCCAAATTCGAGAACGGTCTCAGCCGAAGAAGCACTGACATTTTGTTAATGTTTCACTGACAATTTCGAAAATTTTACCAACGAGAAACTTTTTGGACAACCTACTTTGGTTGACCAATTAAAACTTTTTCCATCAACTTCAAAACAGGCCTACTTCAGTTTTTTGTAAATCGAAAAAAAAAACGTTTATTTAACTTTTCTCAAGAACCTTTCCACACGTCCGTGGCGTAGGGATAGCCTCCAAGTCTTCTAAGCTCAAACGCTCACGAGACCGAATCCCGGTCACGGCATACATAGAACACTTTCTGTGGGTTCGTGGTTTCAGTATTTATGAGATGCTAGTCATCATATCCTCGGAAGTTATACGCTTAGAATTAAATAAGTAAAATGAATCCCTTCGAGGAAACATATTTTTTTTCTGTATGTGTTTGTGTAAGCTATCTCACCGAATTTATTTAAATCAACAATAACTCTAAACAGTTTATGACATTTAAATTTGATAAATTAACCCTGACATATTTTACCTCGCGTAGCTTAGTTTTATATTTCAACAACCACTCGGTGAAATTTCAGTAATAGGCGTGGCATAGTTTCTGAGATGCAGTTTCAATGGCAATAGTCCAAAAAGTCCGGTTTTCGTAGTACTACTGTATCTAAGGCCACACAGACTTTAAAAGCTCAAAATTTGTGAAATAATAGTTTGATATTCGATCTACTTTATCTAAACAAGACTTTGAATCTGTCCATGTGGACATTCGGGGAGGGGTTTGCCAAATGTTTACGCTACTTCCCGGAGAGAGGGAAGGGGGTAAAAATTCTCATTTTTCTGTCCACGTGGTATCTGAACGGCCCCTTATGCCATTTATTTATTTTGGTTTTTTATCTACATGGCTTTCCGTCTTATGACATAACCTGATGAACAATATTCCTACAATTAACTTGGTCCATGGCAACCGTTCTCCAATTTCTCGGGCACCCCACGTTCGCCAGATCACGCTCCACTTGGTCTAACCACCTCGCTCGTTGCGCCCCCGCTCGTCTTGTTCCTACCGGATTCGTAGCGAACACCTGTTTTGCAGGACAGCCGTCCGGCATTCGCGCAACATGTCCCGCCTAGCGTATCCGGCCAGTCTTCACCACCTTCTGGATACTGGGTTCGCCGTAGAGTCGCGCGAGCTCGTGGTTCATCCTTCGCCTCCACACTCCGTCCTCCTGTACGCCGCCAAAGATGGTTCTTAACACTCGTCGCTCGAATACTCCGAGTGTACGCAGGTCCTCCTCGAGCAATATCCATGTCTCGTGCCCGTAGAGAACAACCGGTCTAATGAGCGTCATATACAGGTTACACTTCGTGCGAGGGCTAAGTCTTCTCGACCGCAGTTGCTTGTGGAGTCCATAGTAGGCACGACTTCCGCTGATAATTCGCCTCCGGATCTCACGGCTGGTGTCATTGTCTGCGGTCACCAGTGAGACGAGATAGACAAAGTCTTCGACTATCTCCAGCTCGTCGCCGTCGATCGTGACCTTGTTATTACTGGACAAGCGGGTTCGGTCGGCCTCGGATCCGCACGCCAGCATGTACTTCGTCTTGGACGTATTAATCATCAACCCAATCCTTCCTGCTTCGCGTTTCAGTTTGCGGTAGATCTCCTCCACCGCCGCAGATGATCTGCCGACTTTGTCAATGTCATCGGCAAAGCAGATAAGTTGACTGGATCTGTTGAAAATTGTGCCCCGCATTTCGCCCACCGCTCGTCGAATAACACCTTCTAGCGCCACGTTGAACATCATGTAGGATAGACCATCACCTTGTCGAAGACCCCTGCGCGATTCGAATGAACTCGACAGTTCACCCGAGATTCGCACACAGCACTGCGTTCCATCCATCGTCGCCTTGATCAGTCTGATCAGCTTCCCGGAAAAGCCGTTCTCGTCCATGATTTTCCATAGCTCGTTACGGTCGATCGATCCATAGCTTTGAAGTCGATGAATAGATGGTGCGTAGGGACTTGGTGTTCCCGGCATTTTTGGAGGATTTGCCGTAATGTCTGGTCCGTCGTAGACCGTCCCTCCATGAAGCCGGCCTGATGACTTCCCACGAATCTGTTTGCTTGTGGCGTTAGGCGAGGGAGTAGGATTCGGGACAACATTTTGTAGGCGGCATTGAGGACAGTGATCGCTCGGTAGTTCTCACAGTCCAATTTGTCGCCCTTCTTGTAGATGGGGCATATTACCCCCTCCTTCCACTCCTCCGGTAGCTGTTCTATGTCCCAGATCCGCACTATCAACCGGTGTAGACAATGGGCCAACTTGTCCGGGCCCATTTTGATGAGTTCAGCTGCG